>NC_082387.1:9642943-9688735 GCF_031168955.1 Gadus macrocephalus
CCCGGACACCTCGTACAGGGCAAAGTACTTGGAGCCCAGGCCAAACGCCGTGGTGGACATCAGGGACTGGAGAGGGAAGGAGCGGAAGAAGGCACTCGTCAGGTTAATCAGGATTTTTTTCTGGGATCCAGCAGTCCTACCAGGTTATAGCAGAACATCGGATCTAGACGGCCTACTATGTTATAGCAGGACTTCTGATCCAGAACTCCTACCATGTTATAGCAGGACTTCTGATCCAGAACTCCTACCATGTTATAGCAGGACTTCTGATCCAGAACTCCTACCACGTTATAGCAGGACTTCTGATCCAGAACTCCTACCACGTTATAGCAGGACTTCTGATCCAGAACTCCTACCATGTTATAGCAGGACTTCTGATCCAGCAGTCCCACCATGTTATAGCAGAACTTCTGATTCAGTGGTGCAGCTATGTTGATCAATAAATCTTCCCCCAATAACTCAATAGTGTAATGCTATTGTGGTTTTGATCAATAGGTGACAATGCTGAATAATAGCACCTTATACCAACATGAAAAAGCCTACAAACGTTCTGAAGTTCCCAGTTTATCATTAATTTTAACTGATATATACACAAACCATGACGGACACAAATGGCTAAAGGTGCACACAGGTCCATTGTTTTATTATTATTTTTGATCTTTCCTTTGGGCATTTTTTAATTACGTATCTTTAATAACAATCTAACTTACATTTTTAATAACTATCATATAATATTTTTATTGCTTGGGTTATTCCTTTATCATGTAAAACACTTGATAGTTAGAAAAGGTTTAGAAAAGTGCTTTAGACAGAAAGTTCCTTATTATTGTTGGGCAGAACTAGCCAGCAGAGGTAAAGGAGGAAGTGATCAGGGCCGTGCGGTTGAAGGCGTCCTTACTGCGATGCACTTCTCAAAAGCGGTGATCTTGTCGTGGGCCACCTCCTCCCTGATGGCCACGTACATGTAGGGCACGTAGCTCAGGAAGTAGACGATGCCTCCGCACGCAGACGCCAGCTTAGCCTTGGAGTAGATCACCGACACCAGGAAGCTACAGGCGGACAGACAGGCAGGGAGACAGAGACAGGCAGGGAGACAGAGACAGGCAGGGAGACAGAGACAGGCAGGGAGACCGATAATGAAGACCAACAAATTGATCAATACGCAACAGACAAACAAGCAAAAAAACGGTATCTAAACAACGTATCGAAACTTATGTTTAGTTACACTGTCAGAGGATATTGAGTATATCATCCAAAAATATAATCACTTACTATTATGTATCTATATATATATATGCACATACATACATACATACATACATACATACATATATATATATATATATATATATATATAATATATATAATTATTCAAACCAAAACAACCCTCTTTGTGCATGCCTCACACCAGAGTGGCTGCCAGATACAGTACACTGTACGAAGCTGTAAACTCTAAACTCCTGGAGTCAACATCTTTTCAACCAGTGTGAGCCCTCCTGTGGCCCGCTGTGACTTCATGGCAGACAAAACGGGGGCCGCTTCAGTCGCTTAGCAACTGAATTCGACCTGTTTCTGCCCACACACGCTAGAGTTAACAAGTGAACAACCTCTCTTCCAATCACAAGGACCTTCTGAGGTGCGGGGAGGAGCTACTTTCAACTGCCCTCTTTTTGAAGGCACAACTTTATTAGGTTTGATTCTGATGTGACAGAAGGTATGTAGGGGCCAGGGGTTAGGGCATCCTGCTCTAGCATGCCTACAGGTAGACTGAGGGTATTGGGGATCGAACCCGGAATGGGCTAGGAGGCACCTTACCTACTCCACTACTCTTAAGATGAAATTCTTCACGTTAAACTGTACGTGTTAATCATCCTGGATAAATGAAGGTTTAAAATTTTTTTTTTTTTTTTTTTTTTTTTTTTATCTATTGGTCTATCTATTGGTAGTTTTGTGTTGATGTAGTACAGATGAACATAACACATTTTGCGCAGGGTGTAAGACTTAACCACGCCTACTTTGGTGCATGGGGATGGGGCCAAGCGCTCACCAGAACATGATGGTTGCCACGGCGTAGATGGTGAGGAAGAGCCAGATGATGAAGGGGTCGCTGTGCAGGAGCACGCGGCCGTACTTTAGGATGACGGTCAGCGCTGTCACAGAGATGGACAGCTGGACGAAGCCGGTGATGAACCAGGCCACCCAGTGCACCGCGTTGTTCAGACCCATCATCTTCATCACCTTCAGGGAGATATGAAGACCTTTAAACTACTGTTACACCTTTATCATCTTCATCACCTTCAGGGAGATATGTATGAAGACCTTTAAACTACTGTTACATCTTCATCATCTTCATCAGCTTCAGGGAGATGTGAAGACCTTTAACTACTTTTACATCTTCATCTTCTTCATCACCTTCAGGGAGATATGAAAACCTTTAAACTACTGTTACACCTTCATCATCTTCATCACCTTCAGGGAGATACGACAACCTTTAAACTACTGCTACATCTTCATCATCTTCATCAGCTTCAGGGAGATATGAAGACCTTTAAACTACAGTTACATCTTCATCAACTTCATCACTTTAAGGGAGATATGAAGACTTTAAACTACTGTTCCATCTTCATCACCTTCAGGGAGAAATGAAGAGCTTTAAACTATTGTAACATCTTCATCACCTTCAGGGAGATATGAAGATCTTCAAACAACTGTTACATCTTCATCACCTTCAGGGACATATGAAGACCTTTAAATCACTGTTACATCTTCATCACCTTCAGGGACATATGGAGACCTTTAAACCACTGTTTAATCTTCATCATCTTCATCACCTTCAGGGAGATAGGAAGACCTTTAAACTACTGTTACATCGTCATCACCTTCAGGGAGATTTGAAAACCTTTAAACTATTGCTACATCTTCATCATCTTCATCACCCTCAGGGAGATGTGAAGACCTTTAAACTACTGCTACATCTTCATCATCTTCATCACCCTCAGGGAGATATGAAGACCTTTAAACTACTGTTACATCTTCATCACCTTCAGGGAGATATGAAGACCTTTAAACTACTGCTACATCTTCATCATCTTCATCACCCTCAGGGAGATATGAAGAACTTTAAACTACCGTAAGATCTTCATCACCTTCAGGAAGATTTGACGACTTTTAAACTACTGTAAATCAATAAAGTTACTAAAACCTAAAAGGCGCAAATATTTTTTTAGGGATATATCCATATATGCCAAATTGCTCCATGACAATGGTAAAGAAGGAATACTCAACAGCAAACACCTAAAGGCTTTAATCAGAGGAAACATCAAATAACTACATAAATAACAAATTTTACACAGGGAAAAAACTAAAGTAAACTGTAGTTCTGATATGTGGCCACCAGGTGGGTGAGAGGGCAGTGGAGTGAGACATTTCTCTGCTACGGGTTGAAGTCTCAGAAAACAGGAAGCAGTCATGTTAGTGTCAGTCAGACAGATAGGATGACAGGGGATGCTGACAGATGGGTACCGGTGACCCTGCGTCTCTAAACTCTGACCGACCACAATGACTCGCACACAGACAGAAAGGCAGGTAGACCAAGCAGCAGTCAGCCAGGGACACAGGTATACAGAGGAACCTGTATATGCAACCTCTTTCAGGAGGCAGACAGATAGACAGACAGACACACACACCGAGTAGCCTGTATATCTGACCTATTGAGGGGGAAAACAGACAAGACAGTGGACCCTGTGTATCTGACCTCTTTGAGGAGGCAGACAGACAGACAGACAGACAGACAGACAGACAGACAGACAGACAGACAGACAGACAGACAGACAGACAGACAGACAGACAGACAGACAGACAGACAGACAGACAGACAGACAGACAGACAGACAGACATTTGACCCTGTTTATCTGACCTCTTTGAGGCGGTGCTCCTTCTCGGCGACGATGTGTTGGATCATCATTGCTACGGAGTACACCCAGGAGATCACCATGCACAGAGGCATCATGTGCTCGATGACAAACAGAAAACTGCAAGACACACACAAACAAGAACACGCAAACATCAGGGTCGGGACGTGACCTTGTCCATCCCAACCTCAACAGCACGAGTGACACGCACTACTTCTCCCGATACCTTCACCCTACTCTTAAAATGCTACAACCTGCAACTAATAAACCTTTCAAATCAATCCAAGAAAAAAATAATATATATATGCTATTTATCCCAGAGGGGCCATTCCTAAAACCTAACAGGCATAGTAGAGGACACACAAACAGGACATATACGATAATACATGATAGAGAGAGAGTGGCCGCGTGGTTCAATACACAACAGTGACGAAAAATGAAAGTCAGAGTGACCGTGAAGCATGCATCAAATAAACTTCACTCATAAACTACAACTAAACTTACAATACATTCACTCTTCTCTGATAAAAATACAACTAAACTAACAATACATTCACTCATCTCTGATAAAAATACAACTAAACTAACAATACATTCACTCATCTCTGATAAAAAATACAACTAAACTAACAATACATTCACTCATCTCTGATAAAAATACAACTAAACTAACAATACATTCACTCTTCTCTGATAAAAATACAACTAAACTAACAATACATTCACTCTTCTCTGATAAAACGACCACTAAACTAACAATACATTCACTCTTCTCTGATAAAAATACAACTAAACTCACAATACATTCCCTCTACTAAGCACGGCTGGTGCAATGGATTGAGGTTCTTACTCGTCGCGGGTGTAGCATGGGTATGGGAACATCTGGACGTAGTTCCCCGGCTCCACCACGTCATGACCCACAAATGTGTTGATGATCGCTCTCTCCATCATGTCTAAGAGAGAGAGAGAGAGAGAGAGAGAGAGAGAGAGAGAGAGAGAGAGAGAGAGAGAGAGAGAGAGAGAGAGAGAGAGAGAGAGAGAGAGAGAGAGAGAGAGAGAGAGAGAGAGAGAGAGAGAGAGAGAGAGAGAGAGAGAGGACATTTACAATCTGTTACACTTATGATCGATAGGGGGAGTGAAAGATATATAACCCCAAAGTCAAAGATTATATGGCTCCATCCATCATTTTTAAGATGGAGGGATGGCGAGAGGCAAGAGAGAAAACAACATGCTTACATTCAAAATCTATTACTTTTGTGATATCGATAGGGGAAGCGATCGAATTGAGAGGGGGTCAAAGGTTAATACGGCTCTCTTCGTTATCTCTGGGCTGAAGGGATGGAGGCGGCCAGAGAGAGGGAGACGGGGGAGTGCGAGAAAAAAGGAGAGTGAGATGGACAGAGAACATTCACAATCTATCACTGTTGTCATATTGATATGTCCAGTGACAGGATGCGTGCAGCAGCAGAAACATGTTTTTATTCTCCAAACCACTAAGATAAAACACCCGTCCCAACAGAGAACCTGACGTCTCCGTCAGACTCAGGTAAGCTGTCGTCAACCAGCGAGCAAAATGCTGCAACGAAAGGAGTTTCTCTTCCTCCCTCCTCCTCAATCACTGTTGGAGAGTGATGATACCCGAACTCTTGGAAAAAAAAAGCTTTTTAAAAAAACACCTTATCTCAGCGATGCCTCTGCTCTAACTAGTCATACTTTCCTGTTAGGAAGGACATGTCATACTGCAAATCGACATAATTGTATTTGTCCACTACATCCTCCCCCCCTTCCCTCCCTCCCTCCCTCCCTCCCTCCCTCCCTCCATCTTACCCTACCCTCCCCTCCCTTCCTGAATAAAAGATGACTTTCACAGACGAGAAAGTGCCATCCCTGCGGCTGCATCACTCTCTTCACAGGTGCTGGAAACTTGAGGAAGTACGATGCTAAGCAGTTTGCCGACAGTCAAATCCTTTATGGAAGCTCTTAAGCAACGCCTTTGTGACGATGGTTGTTTCAGCTTTGCCGTAAAGGATTTCTTAGTGTGCCGGAGTTATTATTGTTGGCGTTTGATTCATCGGCCCGGGCCTGAAAACACCTGCAGAGAGCATCTAAAACAACAGCCGGTCGACTTGTACAAATAACTCACGTTCAACCGCACAGCATTTATTTTTTATCAGCAGAGCAGGTGGGTTTCATGAGATCTGTTACCACATATAAATCAAAAACACTTTCTATCTGGGTTTCTTTTCACATGACTATAGTGTTAAAGGGCTTACCAGCTCCACATTATATGACCGCCCCTAATGCCAATAACTTTAAATGTCAAGAATAACCTTCTCAAAACCAGGGGGAAGAACAGAACAGAACAGATGTGTGTTAGTCTTTCAGCCGAAAGTGTTCTGGTTTCAGCCCTCAAGTCCACACTCCACCTGCATTTGGCTACCTTGAGCAATTCAACATAATCCCTGCTTCTTTATTATATGCATTTAAAAGACACGGCAAGCTGCTTTGGAAACACCCGCTTACTATTTAGCAGTTTCATAAGTCGCTTTCGGCTCTCCTTTGATGGCGCAATACCCCTGTGATGTATAAGTCTTTCCGTTCCAGGAACAAACCACTAAAGTTGTATCTTATTGAACCCTATTCAACATCTGAGGGCGGTCTCCACCCACCTTGTATCCAGACGAAACCGTACAGGAAGTAGAACTTCCCGCCGGTGTTGGGTCCGGGACGCCAGTAGGCGCGTCGGATCTCGTTGGTCTTCTCCGTGAAGCTGGAGTTCTGGCGGATCTTGTAGAGAACGTGGGGGGGCAGGGAACCGTCCCTGTTGGTCTGAAAGATCACACCTAGCGGCAAGGGAGGTGAAGGGGTTAAAATCTCATTGGATTCAAAATCAAATTCAAAAAGGATGACCACAAGACCAGAGAGTGAGAGCTCATGGGACTTACTGGCGAAGACGGAGACGTTGTCCTGGTAGGCCTGGTTCAGGGTGTAGTTCACAATGCTGTCCTCGTCGGGAAAACCTTTGAAGATGTCCACGCTCACCTGCAGGCATGTGTGTGCACGTTTATGGGTGCATGTGTGTATGTGTATGTTTGTTTGTTTGTGTGTGCGTTTTTTGTGTTTATGTGTGTGTTTGGATGTGTATGTTTTTTTGTGTATGTGTGTATGTGTGTGTGTGTGTGTGTTTTTGTGTAGGCGTATGTGTGTGTGTGTGTGTGTGTGTGTGTGTGTGTGTGTGTGTGTGTGTGTGTGTGTGTGTGTGTGTGTGTGTGTGTGTGTGTGTGTGTGTATGTGTGTGTGTGTGTGCACGTATGCATACGTTAATACAGATGTGAAGATGAGCGCGTGTTTGTGTATTGGAAATGGGAGGTAAAAATAAAGAAACACATTGACTTCTGAAGACCAGAGCAGCTATTTTTAGCTCAATGCTGAGCTGCTGCCTGAGAGTCTTCAGAGTGGGTGTTGTCGTAGCACGCAGCTAGCCGTTCTCTCCTGGATCCATAGGATACCCTTCCTCTGCTCAGTCCCACCCTGGCCACAGAGTTAACTGGCATCAGTCCCGACACAGCGAGCAGGAGCGGGACAGATGACCTTGAACGTCCGGGGGGCTGTCAGCGTCCACTCCCGCCCCCCGCAGCACTGATAGGCTTGTGGTCGGCATTAGCATTAGCATTAGCCTACTTACTCAACCTGTTAGCATTGCTGACCTTAAACGACGCCATTTGAAATGTTCAACTACACTTGCTTGATTAAAATTCCAACTTCTCTCTACCCATAATGACCTGATTCTCTATTATCATAATGATAATGTCAAGTTGAGTGGGCTCCTGCCGTATAGTGATCACAGTACAGGTCATTAAGGAACGGTCTTTAGCATTATTGCTTCATTACCATGTTGACCTCAGAGGGAATAGTAAGTTATTAAAGAGTACAGACTGAGACAAGCATTTGGGGGTTGGGATGACAAGCGCTATAGTTTCACCTCTGTAATATCAATATAAATACTGTATGATATATTAAAATATGAATCATAAAGTATATACAGTACAGTATATTATATATTTGTCCGGTAAAGGAGGTTTGAGACTGTTAGAGAGGGGACGTTTTCGTTTGTTTGCTTAGTTAAATGAAGGCTCACTCTTCTGCTCTCTCTTTATGGCCCAGGACTGTCAACTAGAGCACCTTTCCGAGCTATTCAAACAAAGTCGGCTGGACTGGCCATGGATGGGACTGACCTTCGACATGAAGCGCGTCCAGCCACAGGCGGCGTTGTCGATAGTGTCCAGCTGCTCCACGAGAGTGGTGGTGTTCGGGAGGGTGTAGTTTCCCTCCAGCAGACCCTGGATCAGCACACTGTCCGTCGAGTTCAGCAGCTCTGGGTTGCCCTGCAGCTCCTGGGTCAGCTGGGGGCAGAAGGGAGTTGGTTAGAGGGTTAAGGTGAGTTGGTAGTGAAGCTAATTTAGTTAAACGCAGTACATTTTCCAGTACATCATCATCCATCTACAACCCCTGGCAGCAGAACCGTGTGGGAGGGGTTACCATGTGGAAGAGGTAATTACCATGTCTGAGATGTTACCGTGTGGGAGGGGTTACCATGTGGAAGAGGTAATTACCATGTCTGAGATGTTACCGTGTGGGAGGGGTTACCATGTGGAAGAGGTAATTACCATGTCTGAGATGTTACCGTGTGGGAGGGGTTACCATGTGGAAGAGGTAATTACCATGTCTGAGATGTTACCATGTGGGAGGAGTTACCATGTGGGAGGAGTTACCAGGTGGAAGAGGTAATTACCATGGATAAGATGTTACCATGTGGGAGGAGTTATCATGTGGGAGGAGTTATCATGTGGGAGGAGTTACCATGTGGAAGAGGTAATTGCCATGTCTGAGATGTTACCATGTGGGAGGAGTTATCATGTGGGAGGAGTAACCATGTGGGAGGAGTATTTGTCTTGTCTGAGATGTTGCCATGGGGGAGACGTTAGCTTATTTTTGCAGTTAGCTACCTCATGAATTTGTC
The DNA here is from genome assembly GCF_031168955.1 of Gadus macrocephalus. Lineage (NCBI taxonomy): Eukaryota > Metazoa > Chordata > Actinopteri > Gadiformes > Gadidae > Gadus > Gadus macrocephalus. The sequence goes on from NC_082387.1 coordinate 9,651,876, forward strand.
CAGCACTTTTGTCACTGCTGGTTGATTCTGAATGTGCTCTATAAACACTTTGGATCTGAACTGGGTCGATTATTCACCTGTTGTAGCCAGGCCAGGTGGTCGTGCATACGTCCGTCTTCCAGGAAGGTCCTGAGCTGGGCAGAGATGTTGAGCCAGACCCGAGCGTAGTGCGTCACGTTCCCCACGAACGCAAACGTCTCATTGGCCTGGCGTGGGTTACAAATGTACAGAGGATTTAGGTCTCCATGTGGTGTACTGATGACGCAATGGTGCATACCATAAGGACTTGGAAGTAGTCTGAATAGACAGTACAGCTTAAATGTACGGTAGGTGTAAACAAAAGACACATGCAGTCTAGCCCGGGAATGTTCCAGAACTTTTCCTGCATGGGCTCATGTGTGAATGAGAAAAGGGACTGAAATCAGATGGAGGAAATCAGAGATTCTTCTGACATGTTGGGATCACTTCTGGTACAGCTGAGTGGTGAATGAAAGCAGTCACATTGCAAGGAGAGGCACTTAAAGTGTTCGGTCTATCTGACGTAAGACGCTTTCCCGTTGGGCAAACAAACCCAAGCCCAAGACTCTGATTCTGTATTTGAATCCTGACTTTTAATCCTAACGTGTCAATGATTGTCGAGTGATTCATCAACACAGTTTATATTGTTTGCTTACAAGTGAACAAGCAGATTTAGACTAGAGGACGCTTCTCTCATTCTGAGATTTGAATGGCGGCTGGCATCCACAAGTGTTGCATTACCCCCATCTGCTGGACTTCCCCTTTTCCCATCCACTCCGGCACTGTTGTGCCATGTGTGAAAGGGGCGGGACAGACATTTTCCAGAACGTAACTTCCTGTGTGAATACTAAAGAAACATAGTAGTGGTGCCTGAAAGGTTATCACAGTATTTGACCTGGAAATATGTGTGATAGAGGCTTAATAAGCAGAGAGCTCTCCCGGAGCACCCACAACACTGCCCGTACTTGCCTTCTGAATGACTTTATCCACCTGAGAACCGATTGGGGAATAGAGGATCTTGGGATTTGTAGTCATCAGATGCACCAGTAAGCCTAGATTCCTCTGTTCCTTGCTGGTGAAGCCAAGAGAACTCATGTTCCCCTGCTTCAGCGCCTCGGGCTCGATGATCCTGGCGGATAGAGTAGGAGAGGATGTTAATGGTCCATTTGGCTTAGCTTCTCTTCCTTTTATTCCCTGTCTTTATGGCGCCTCGTTAAAGCAGAGATGAAATACACAGAGAGAAACGGGTCGAGAAAACCCACCCCCAGTATTCCAAAACAACCATGTTGCTAATGAGCACAATCCAGAAGCAAAAGCAATCACTCATCAGTGGAGGTAAAACACTGTGTGGCTTTCATCTTGAACCTGGAGTTTCCAGGAGTAATCTTTCAGCGCACTCTGTGTTGAAACTTGATCCTCTGTGTCCTCTGATATGCTGAGATGTGTCTCAGCATATCTGCACATAAACTGCTTATCAGAGAGGGGCATAATTGATATCTGGACTGTGGCCCAGGAAAGTGTCATGGCTCTGGTGTTTGACTTCCAGCCGGAATGGACTGGTTTATATTTCTACAGCAACACAGTTTACCTGTAGGCATCCTGGAGCAAGATTCTCCTACCTGCTCCTTAGGGACATGTTTCTAATCCATTGTAAATGGCTTCAAATAATTGGCTAAATAGTAAACAGCCCAAATTGTTTTACTTAAATGTCATGAAGTAGACGCTTTAATTGATAGCGACCTACAAGGGAGGCTGGGAACCCAAAAAAGCGAGTAGCTACAAAAATGTTCCAATGCTGCGCAATCCAAACACGTCAAAGTAGCCATAGGGATCATAACTGATGTATCACAGACTCCATGTCGATTAAAAAATCTGCAACCGTGTCATTCCTCACCTGTTGTTCCCACACAGGATGGGCTGCAGCCCCGCCCACAGCTGCACGAAGGCCGAGAACTGAGACCTGGGATTTTCCTGGGGCTCCTCCTTCTCCTTCCCTTTCTCTGGCCCGCCTTCTGGTCCCCTGCCGTCCCCTTCCTTCCCTTCTCCCTCCGCCTCTACGCCGTCGCCCCGGGGCGTGTCTGTGGCGTTAGGACCGATCCCGCCTCCCCAGGCGGTGGAGTTGGGCGGCCAGGTGGTGACGTTGGAGGCAGGGGCGTGGCCTGGTGGAGGCGCGCGGCCCGCGCAGGCATCTTGAGGCAGGAGGCGGGCAAGGCCGGAGAGCAGGGCCACGTCCTTGAGGAGCTGCTCCACGTAGGCCAGGTCTTTGAGGAGCGAGGCCAGCCGCGTGCGGTGGAGCGACGAGGAGGAGTTGAAGAGGTGGAGCTGGGTGGAGGTACACTCGACTGTTACTTCAACCCTCGTTTCTGCCTCGTTTTATGCAATGGAAGTATCCTTCAATGTCCTGAGACTCATACAACATTGAAGTATTATAATTATTCATTCCTAGTATACTACCTCTTGTACAGTTGGTGGAATAAGACTATTGGAAGAGTTACATTAAGTGAGAGTTGATAGTTGCAATTAAAAACCAAAATTACAATGAACATGCACACAAAAGCACACACAAAAGCACACACACACACACACACACACACACACACACACACACACACACACACACACACACACACACACACACACACACACACACACACACACACACACACACACACACACACACGCACACTACCTTGTCAATCACGCTCTGAGTCTTCAGCTGCTCCCGCAGGACCTGGCTAAGTGCTCCAAACCGCTCTTTCCGCTGCCCCGCCCCTCCGGCGCAGAGGATGCTGCGATAGCCTGCCAGCAGCGACTGCTGCCTCTCAGGGACCAATAGGAGCCTGGCTAGCTCACTGCTCCCGCCTCCTCCGCCTTCCCCGCAGGTCAGGACTTCGAGAATGGCTCCGGTGAGAATCACACCCTGGGGAAGTTAGAGTCATTAAGATTTGAGAGCTGCAAAGTGCGAGAGAGGGTGTACGATTTTGCAACTTAGCAACCAAAGTAACATCCCCTCCCGCCGTACGTTTCTCAGGACAGGCATGAGATTGACACGCAAGACGGATTCCCCAAACCAATCAGGGAAGGGACTTCCTGATGATAGATAAGCGCTCCGATATCAAATTGTGTCATGCAGAGGTAGACACAATACTGCCCGTTCGTCTCACTAGTCAGACGATTAATATCTGATGGGAGAGAATCTAAAACCTGGTTGAACGAGGCATTTCACATTCTTTTCGCTTCATATTTGTTTCGAACAATTTCGTTGCTCGAAGCGAGGATCTCTCAGCACGTTTGACAAACAGCGTAGCCAGCAGAGGAAAACGTTTCTGTAAAAGATTCAAATCAATCAGCGTGTACAAGAAATACACATCCTAAAATCCCCTTCGGAGAGCTTCCTCCACTGCTCCAATGCTTTTCTTTTGTACAACATGTCCGTTACAAAACAGAAACAAGACCCAGCCCCACCCCTTTGCAGCACTCGGTCGCCCAGCTCTCCCCAGAAGGTGCACACGTGAGACTGCCGGACCTGGGATGACCCCGCCCCTACCTCCACCTGCTGGAGCTCCTGAGGGGCGTAGCGCTGGGCCTCCCCGCCCACCAGCCCCAGCGTCTGGGACAGCAGCCTGACCAGAGCCTGCCGATCGCGGGCCCCTCCCGAAGGGTCCCCGAGGGCCTTGTGGAGCAGACCCCCGTCTAGACCCCGGAGACCCCCCAGCAACCTCTGCTGTGGTAGAGGATCAAAGAGAGAGAGACAGAGACAGACAGAGCGAGAGCGAGTTATAGACGGAGCGGAAGGGAGAGAGTAAGAAGGTCGTGAGAGAGGGATAGAGCGAGGGAGAGGGGGATAGAGCGAGGGAGAGGGGGATAGAGAGAGGGAGAGGGGGATAGAGAGAGGGAGAGGGGGATAGAGAGAGGGAGAGGGGGATAGAGAGAGGGAGAGGGGGATAGAGCGAGGGAGAGGGGGATAGAGAGAGGGAGAGGGGGATAGAGCGAGGGAGAGGGGGATAGAGAGAGGGAGAGGGGGATAGAGAGAGGGAGAGGGGGATAGAGCGAGGGAGAGGGGGATAGAGAGAGGGAGAGGGGGATAGAGAGAGGGAGAGGGGGATAGAGAGAGGGAGAGGGGGATAGAGAGAGGGAGAGGGGGATAGAGAGAGGGAGAGGGGGATAGAGCGAGGGAGAGGGGGATAGAGCGAGGGAGAGGGGGATAGAGAGAGGGAGAGGGGGATAGAGAGAGGGAGAGGGGGATAGAGAGAGGGAGAGGGGGATAGAGAGAGGGAGAGGGGGATAGAGAGAGGGAGAGGGGGATAGAGAGAGGGAGAGGGGGATAGAGAGAGGGAGAGGGGGATAGAGAGAGGGAGAGGGGGATAGAGCGAGGGAGAGGGGGATAGAGCGAGGGAGAGGGGGATAGAGAGAGGGAGAGGGGGATAGAGAGAGGGAGAGGGGGATAGAGAGAGGGAGAGGGGGATAGAGAGAGGGAGAGGGGGATAGAGCGAGGGAGAGGGGGATAGAGAGAGGGAGAGGGGGATAGAGAGAGGGAGAGGGGGATAGAGAGAGGGAGATGGGATCACAGTTTGTCTGTGCAAAATCTGTGTTGCTTTGGTGTCCATCAATTATAGGTTGGCAGCCATGATTGAGCTGCACAATTATGGGTGCTTTTCATTTATGAGAGGGAAAATCGGTCGGTTCCTTGGATTGAGCGAGTGCATTTAGAGTACCTCCAGGTGTAGGACCCCCTCCCCGGCCTTGCTTCCGCTATGTTTGGAGCCCTGGGTCTGGGTCTGGACCTGATCTGGGGGCTGGGTGCGGGTGTCTCTGGGATGTGAGCCAAAGACAAGGCTGTAGACCTACCGAGTGCACAGGGACAGAGAGATATAGAGTGCTTGGCTGCTTCTGCATTTTTTGTCCACACACACACACACACACACACACACACACACACACACACACACACACACACACACACACACACACACACACACACACACACACACACACACACACACACACACACACACACACACACACACACACACACACACACACACGTCTGTGTGTGTGTGTGTGTGTGTGTGTGTGTGTGTGTTTCCCTGTTTCCCTGTTTCCCTGTGTGTGTGTGTGTGTGTGTGTGTGTGTGTGTGTGTGTGTGTGTGTGTGTGTGTGTGAATAGATATTATATGGGGCCCACGGCCAAGTAATAATAAAGAATTAAAGCTGAATGAGCTTAAAGATCTCTTATCCTAATTTAAAATGTGTGCCTGTGCGCGTGTGTGCGTGCAACCCTGAGCTCCTTGGCAGCACCAAAAACTATATGAAGGAAGGCAGGGCATCAATTTCATCTTATTTCAACATAATGGACTACATTAGGGTGTTGTACTACAGTAGGATATTGGGCTACAGTAGTGAGTCGGACTACAGTAGTGAGTTGGACTATAGGATGTGGGACTACAGTAGTGAGTTGGACTACAGTAGGGTTGTGTCTACAGTAGGGCGTTGGACTACAGCAGGGCGTTGGACCGAAGTAGAATGTTGGACTACGGTAGTGAGCTGGACTACAGTAGGGTTTGGTCTACAGCAGTGAGTTGGACTACAGTAGGGTTTGGTCTACAGGAGTGAGTTGCACTACAGTGGGCAAGGCAAGGCAAGGCAACTTTATTTATATAGCACTTTTCATACACAAGGCAGACTCAAAGTGCTTCACATATAAACATTGTCATACAATAAAATAAAATAATAGATAAGTAAAAGAAAACATATGCAAAGAAATTAGTAAAATAGAAAGTGCAATGTATTTAAGATCAGATCAACAGTCTCTCTGGTATCCGCGTCGGGACTCCAACCCGACCTAAAGGAACTTGGTACTTTCTCTGGGACTCCAACCCGGATTCTAGTAACTCTAACCACAAACCAAAGGCCTTATTCTGGGACTCCAACCCAGACAGACGTCAGGACGCTAACCCAGACAGAACTCAGGTCTTTCTCTGGGGGTCCAACCCGATCTAAGGAAATGGTCCTTTCTCTGGGTGTCATGGTCTGTCTGTTTCCTTGTCTTGTTTTGGTGTGTTACCTGTTTTACTTTGGTATCGGTCTTGTTTCTCCCCATGTCAGGTTTCCCTCCTGTGTGATTACTGCTCCCTCCCTAATGTGTCTCAGCTGTTACTCGTTGCGTGCCCTGTGTGTGTTTGGTATTGAAGCCCTTGTCTTTCCTTTGTTCCTTGTCGGATCATTTTAGTTTGTGGTGAGTTGTGTCCTGTGTGTTCCCTGTGTTCCCGGTGTTCCCGGTGTTCCCTGTGTTACCCGCGTCACCCGTGTTCCTTGCCTTTTGAGTAAATAAATTACCCTTTTACCTGAACTGTCTGCGATTGGGTCCTACCTGCCTGCCTGCCACCCGCTAACCGTGACTCTGGGACTCCAACCCAGATTCTAGGACTCTAACCCAGACAGAAATTGGGTCTCAAACCCTTATCTTTTCTCTCTGGTATCAGATCATGTATCTTTCTGGTAAAAATAGAAAATTAAATTGAAAGTTAAAAAGGCTTTTTAGCAAGTAAAATTGAAAGTGCAATGTTTTTAAGATCAGAGCAACAGTCTCTCTGGAACCCACGTCGGGACTCCAACCCGACCTAAAGGAACTTGGTCCTTTCTCTGGGACTCCAACCCAGATTCTAGGACTCTAACCCAGACAGAACTTGGGTCTCAAACCCTTATCCTTCTCTCTGGTATCAGATCATGTATCTTTCTGGTAAAAATAGAAAAGTTAAAAAGGCATTTTAGTCAAATAAATGCAAAGTAAATAAAAGTGTATTTAAGACTTATAAAGCTAAAGCAAACAAGTCTTCAATCTTGTTTTAAAGGTGCTCAGAGTTGGGGCAAGTCTTAAATCCTCAGGGAGTTTATTCCAGCTATTTGTTGCATAGTAACTAAATCCTGCTTTCCCATGTTTCGTGTTTACTCTGGGGATAATTAACAGATTGGTCTCAGAAGATCTTAGTGTTCTAGAAGGCTTATGTAGTGGAAGCATATCAGTTAAATATTTTGGGCCCAAACCATGTAGGGATATATAGGTTAGCAACATCATTTCAATTCTCTGACCTACAGGAAGCCAATGTAACGATTTAAGAAATGGTGTAATATGTTCAAATCTTTTGGTCTTTGTTAAAATGCTCTAGCAGCAGCATTCTGAACAAGCTGAAGCTTCCTTAGAGTTTGTTTTGGGAGACCTGTAAGGAGACCATTGCAGTAATCAAGCTTACTAGTGATAAAGGCATGTACAAGTTTTTGTAAGTCTTCGGTGGACATGAGCCCTCTAAGTCTTGCTACATTTTTTAGGTGATAATATGCAGATTTTGTAACTGATTTGATGTGACTGTCGAAATGTAAATCAGAATCCATGATAACCGTAGGGCATTGGACTACAGTAGTGAGTTTGTCTACAGTAGGGTTTGGTCTACAGTAGGGTGTAGGACTACACTAGTGTGTTGGACTACAGTAGGGTTTGGGCTACAGAAGTGAGTTGGACTACAGTAAGGTTTGGTCTACAGCAGAGGCGTCGTCAGCCCCTTTTTACTGGGGCACGTGCCCCAGTAAAAGTCTCCAGTGCCCCAGTAAAATTCCATTGATCATTATTAAATTCATCTGCAGAAGCGCCGCTCTCGCTATGGAATCGGCAGGATTCATCAAGTGCATCTCCTGCTGCCTCGGGAGTCTTCAGTCGAGCCTGCCTCTTACCAGCCAATCAAAAAACGAAAGGGGCTACATAAAAGCCAATCAGAAAATAGCCCTATTGTATCTGGGTAAGATTTAATGCAACAACCAATGAAAAAAATCAGTTATTTACGGATTCGTCCACGTGACTCTTCTGAAAGTGTGTAAAGTATGACCAAGTGTTTCTTTCTGTTCAATAGTCTAGATAGAACTTTATCAATCCCCTGTAGGAGAAATTTGTTAATAAAACAATAATGGTAAAAAAAATAAGGAATCTCCCACTTCCGGCTTCCATGAAAGAGAACCATACTAATTCACACAATAGCGTTGATGCAAATCTAGCATTAAAGGTTAATTTAAGGAAGTTCTCTCCAGTCACGCTGAAACTAGTTTGCTAGTAGTAGCGCTTTAATTTGCAGTGTAAGAGAATTCTGGGAAATCTGAATGCTGACAAAATTCTCAGAATTCTGACACTGCAATTTATTTGCACGCTACGACTAGTGAACTACTTTAAAAAAAAAACTCGACACTGCGACCAGGCGACAAATGACTGGTGAGAACCTTCTTAAATGAAGAGTTCAGAGTTTATTAGCCTATTCGATTTCTGAATTAAAATTCTTGTGATGAATAATCTACATTTGTACAGTCGATGTGCAGCACTTTAATTCCCGTCAACTATGTTTTCTAACACCAGCATTTCCACAACTATGCTCATGTTCGTGACTGCTATACAAAACCATTTATAGTGCATCTATTTTTCTGCTGGGTAGTGATAGTCGCCCTAAATGCAGCTTTAATTTGGGCTCTGATTCTGAATAAATGCCGCTGCTGAACTGTGTGAATAAATGAAGGGAACTGAAATCTAAAGAAGACACGTGGTTTTGATGTACCGTGAATTCCAGCTGAAAGTGGAACATTGCTGCCATCAGGGGAAATTAATGTAACCTAGGCATATTGTAAGTAGCTTTCAATTCCTTGTTTTTTTGTTGATCATGTTTCGTTGGAAACCACGGGAGCTGGAAAAAGCCCAGAGTAACTCATCTCCTTTTTTAACGTTACAACAAATTCACAACTTGTTTGACACAAACAATGACAACTTGATTGCTGTTAAAGAATGTTGCCCACATAATTAGCACCAGTTTTCAATACTGAGCGTCTGTAGCCTGTAGTTTTATAGCACACACACACACACACACACACACACACACACACACACACACACACACACACACACACACACACACACACACACACACACACACACACACACACACACACACACACACACACACACACACACACACACACACACCATGCGTGCACGCACACACGCGGAAAATGAATAATGAATGAAAAATTGTCTGTCTTCAAAACTTGAGGAAGTTTTAGACAAAAACTTCCTTAACACAAAAAAGGAAATGATCGATATACAGGGTGTTTTTAACATACTGGATCCAACAATGATCCCAACATTGACACAGATAATTCAGATCATTGCACTCACAATTCCTGTAAACAGTTGTAGTTGTGAGCGATCTTTCAGTGTGTCGAGAAGGCTCCACACCTGGCTTAGGTCAACCATGGGGCAAGGAAGGCTTCACCAACTTTCTCTTTTGTCCATTGAAAAGGAGCAACCATGCAAAGTGAGTCAAAGCCACGTTATTGACCGCTTTGCCACCATGAAGGCGCGGCGATACAGCTTAATAGTGAAAAAATAATCATTTAAAAAGGCTCTATGCAGTAGTGTATGGCCTTATTTAGTTTAATTTAAGAGCTTTGATGGTTCTATAACATTTTCCAGGTTGATTGGTGGCAATGAGCCACCTCACCTTAAGTCAGAAATTCTATTAGTTTTAAACCTTGTTTCTTGCCTTTTTAGTACATGTCGTTCTGGCAAAATTATGCTGTTTCCACACAGCTTCTAAATAAATATAGATGTGTAGACTTCTCCTGATAAAGAGGTGAAGGTCATAAAGAGACTTTTTGTTTATTTGTCAGTTACCTTATTTGTAAATCTTTGAGATGTGTATGTGTTTAAATAAATATAATTGTACGGTACTCATGAATCCATCTTTGCGTCTTTACCTTTACCAGTGCTTTAATATAGCCTACAGTATGACAGTGACAACAATTTTGAAGCTCGTACATACCCTTCTGTATCCATATATTTCATATTGTGCACACGTTAAAAAAAAAAATGTTGGCAGTTGGGGGCCTGTGCCCCAGTAAAACTCTAGGTCTAGCAACGCCCCTGGTCTACAGTAGGGTTTGGTCTACAATAGGGTTTGGTCTATAGTAGGGTGTGGATAACAGTAGGGTTTGGTCTACAGTAAGGTTTGCACTACAGTAGTGAGTTGGTCTACAGTAGGGTTTGGTCTACAGTAGGGTTTGGTCTGCAGTAGGGTTTGGACTACAGTAGTGAGTTGGTCTACAGTAGGGTTTGGTCTACAGTAGGGTTTGGACTACAGTAGGGTTTGGTCTACAGTAGGGTTTATACTACAGTAGGGTTTGGTCCACAGTATGGTGTGGATAACAGTGAGGAAAGTCTCTGATTTACTGAGTCTGTGTTGGATTGCAGGAAAAAAAGTGTGGGAGTAAGTGAGTGAGAGAGAGAGCGAGCTAAATAGAGTGCTAGGGGTGAAGGTGGATTTAGTCAGATGTATGTTTTTAATTAATTTCTCGGTTCTGCACTAGCTGCTGTTGAACCCGAATATCCTGCCTGGGATCAATAAAGTACATGAATGAGGAGTGAGTGTTGAGGTGGAGGTAGAGAGTGAGTGATGGTGAGGAGAGTGAACGAGGCGTGCGTCAGCTGACCTCCTGGAGGCTGATGGGCGTGGTCAGCAGCAGGTGGGCGGCGTCCTCTGGCAGAGAAAGGTTCCTCACCAGGAACCTCTGGAACACCGACTGGTTCCGCAACACACTGGACAGAGTGAAGCCTGGAACGCGCACGCACACACACACACACACACACACACACACACACACACACACACACACACACACACACACACACACACACACACACACACACACACACACACACACACACACACACACACACACAGCTATAATACGTTACCTAAATGCATGGATTGACTGTAAAATGTTCATTGTTTAACCAACAAATTGATCTCTTCTCTCTCATCCTCTCCTCTTCTCTCTCATCCATCTGATTGTCTCGCTCTCTCTCTTTCTCCCTCAATTTCTCCCTCCCTCCCTCCCTCCCTCACTTTCTACAACACAACATCACTGTCCAGAGTACACATCGATATTGCACGAATCAGATTCATGGAGCTGGACTCAAACCCAGACGCTCATAAACGGGCCTTAAAATGAAATTAAAAAAACAATTGAACTAAACCGAATCACAGAAGAGACAGTGCCAGACAAATCTAGACGGGCCAGTTGCTAGGGGCAACAGGCAAAATACCTGAACAGCCACAGCCGAACAGAAGATGCTGTCTTAAAAGGAGAGCCACACCCCAACACCACATTAGATTCCATCAGGGGACTCTCTAAACGCATGCTACTGTGTGCATAACCTCTTACCCCTCTTGCCCATTGCATCCCTCATCCCATTGACTTTGAATGGGGCAGAGATGCAATGCATAGTGGATCCATCCGTTCCGTTGGATCCATCGGCTCCGTCAAGAAAGTTGAAAAGTTCTCAACTTTTCAGGCAGCGACAGATCCGTCATCCAATCAGATCGCGTATGCTGGGGCTTGGCTGACGCATGCCTCTGCAAAGACTACTCCCCCATCCGTCAGCCACGCCTTCCACCATCAGTTGACGGACGGTGCAGTGGGTAGACGGCGTAATTGGCTGATTTGGTTAGCCTATCACCTGCTGATTAGGCGTTGATGCGACACACCTGTTACTAATGAAAGCTATTGAACTCAATGGAAGGGGCGCAGTTTTTTTCAGGCGGGGTCAGGGGGGGGGGGGAAGAGATGTAACCACGACTACGACCCCGAAGGAGATTACCTTGGGTGTGGTTGCGGTCCAGGTCGGGGGGGGAGGTCCTCAGGCTGTCCAGGTGTTGCTGCAGGGCCTCCATCTCCTGGACCAGACCGGGTCGCTGGGAGCTAAACAGCTGGTTCTGCTCCACCACCTCGTTGATCCGCTCCAACAGCTGGGTGACTCTGCAACAGGCGGTCAGTTTGATATTAACTAACTCCCCTCCCTCGACGGCTGGGTGACTTTGCAACAGGCGGTCAGTTTGATATTAACTAACTTCCTTCCCTCGACGGCTGGGTGACTCTGCAACAGGCGGTCAGTTTGATAGTAACTAACTTCCCTCCCTCAACGGCTGGGTGACTCTGCAACAGGCGGTCAGTTTGATATTAACTAACTCCCCTCCCTCGACGGCTGGGTGACTCTGCAACAGGCGGTCAGTTTGATAGTAACTAACTTCCCTCCCTCAACGGCTGGGTGACTCTGCAACAGGCGGTCACTTACTTACTCAGCCCACTTGCTTTCTCACTTACTTAATTTGTCAGTTTGATATTAACTAACTCCCCTCCCTCGACAGCTGGGTGACTTTGCAACAGGCGGTCAGTTTGATATTAACTAACTTCCTTCCCTCGACGGCTGGGTGACTCTGCAACAGGCGGTCAGTTTGATAGTAACTAACTTCCCTCCCTCAACGGCTGGGTGACTCTGCAACAGGCGGTCAGTTTGATATTAACTAACTCCCCTCCCTCGACGGCTGGGTGACTCTGCAACAGGCGGTCAGTTTGATAGTAACTAACTTCCCTCCCTCAACGGCTGGGTGACTCTGCAACAGGCGGTCACTTACTTACTCAGCCCACTTGCTTTCTCACTTACTTAATTTGTCAGTTTGATATTAACTAACTCCCCTCCCTCGACAGCTGGGTGACTTTGCAACAGGCGGTCAGTTTGATATTAACTAACTTCCTTCCCTCGACGGCTGGGTGACTCTGCAACAGGCGGTCAGTTTGATATTAACTAACTCCCCTTCCTCGACGGCTGGGTGACTCTGCAACAGGCGGTCAGTTTGATATTAACTAACTCCCCTCCCTCGACGGCTGGGTGACTCTGCAACAGGCGGTCAGTTTGATAGTAACTAACTCCCCTCCCTCGACGGCTGGGTGACTCTGCAACAGGCGGTCAGTTTGATAGTAACTAACTTCCCTCCCTCAACGGCTGGGTGACTCTGCAACAGGCGGTCAGTTTGATATTAACTAACTCCCCTCCCTCGATGGCTGGGTGACTCTGCAACAGGCGGTCAGTTTGATAGTAACTAACTTCCCTCCCTCAACGGCTGGGTGACTCTGCAACAGGCGGTCACTTACTTACTCAGCCCACTTGCTTTCTCACTTACTTAATTTGTCTTTCACACACAGTCTCTCTCAGCGAACTACTCCCCGTGTAGTTGTTGTACTTCAGGGACACTAACTTACAAACTAACCCGTGGGGTTAAATCAAGCAGAGTTGTTGTACTACTGGGACACTTACTGTCCCTGTAACTAACTAACCAACCAACCAACCTGTGGTTTTAACTCAGTTATTGTTATGCAGGTAGTGGTACACTAACTAACTAACTACCTCATAACTCAAAAAAGTTAATTTAGCCTAACTTGATATATTAACTTGTATGTTCATGTAAACAGACCAGTATTCATTTGTTTGTACCTGACATGTTTCGACTACTTCCTGCAGTCTTCTTAAAGCGTCATATGTCTCTAGCATCAGCTGACACAACACGCGTCGCAGCAACAGATGACGCTTTTGAAGAAGACTGCAGGAAGTAGTCGAAACTTGTCAGGTACAAACAAATGAACACTAGTCTGTTTACATGAACATACAAGTTAACTAACTACCTAACCAACCTACGTGGTTAACTCACGTGGAGCTGTTGTGCCGGAGGAACACCAACAGCCTAACTAAGCCGTGTAGTAGTTGTAATGCAGGTACACTAACTCACTACCTAACTCAGCGTGTGGTTAACTCACGTGGAGTTGCTGTACTGGAGGAAGCCGAAGGCGTCCCTCTGTCCGTCGGGACACAGAGACTGCATGATGGGGATGATGCCCGCCGAGGTGAGGGGCGCCGCGCTGTAGAAGGCTGCCCATGGTCGCGGCACGGGGTTAAAGGTTGAAGGTCAAAGGTTAGGAAGAAGAGAGGGGATAGAAAAAAAAAGGCCCATCCAACCGACATGGAAGTTGAAGGTTGTCAGAGATGGTTTGAGAGGAGTTGGAAAGGACGGTGGCCATTTTGATGGTCAGTGACAGTAGAAGTTGTCAACAAGAAAGAGAAATAAGAAGTAAAATGGCTAGGTTCTAGGTGATGAAAGGAGAGATATGATGTAATATAGAAGCTCGCCAGAGAAAACAAGAATCATTAGTCATTGATGCTAGTAACTCCGTCACAAACACACACATACACACACACAACAGTGGATGGATGAAATGGATGACAAGGGGGAGTTGGAAGAGAAGAACCATTAAATAGAAAGAGTGCAATATCAAGAGAGAGAGAGCTATAGAGAGAGTGAAAGAGAGTGGAAGCCAGCGAGTGAGAGAGGAAGAGGGAGAGAGAGTGAGAGGGCGGGTGAATCAGCTAATAGTCAGAGCGGATGGCCAGATGTCAGTAATAACGACCTGCTTTCATCTTTCTGTTGCACAAAATGGCCTCATATTTTCGTCAGCTGTCGACAAATGGGAGGTAAACGGGCAGTACAGTTTGCCGGTTTGGGCTGCTTAACGACCACAATTCCCCTGGCAAACAGGCCTCTTTGAAAAGCCCATCAGCCACCCAGAGTGGTTTGGTTATGGGATGTGGACAGTGGATCTATCCATCCAGAGAATGGGGAGAGATCTAGTGTTCTCTCTTATCCTTCTGTAATTTCTCCCTAAATGGTTGAGATAAAGACACTGAACCCCAGCTGTTAGGGAGGAGGTGTGATAAAGGATGTGCCTGTACATATGTGCTTAATGTGAGCACGTGTTTTATAAAGAACGCATGAGGACGGTGAACAGCTTGTTCACCGTCTTCTAGGTAACTCAATCCACCGATCGGTACTCCATCAATTTATTTACGTATAAATGTACATACTACCATACATACAACCAACTGCAGCCTAACTTGTCCGTTTATTGCTCGGCTGTGTGGATACTTTCTGTCTGCTCGGACAATAAAAAACAGATTTTCCACAGGATACTTGGGATAAAACAAACTGCCATCCTGTACCTTAAATAGATTGTATGCTGAAACCGGATCTGGGATTGAAATGCTGACTCTAGCTGTCCCCGTCTATCATTTCCTGAGTTTAGCACATCCTCTTACGTTCCCTATAAGACAAGGGAACCGGCACTGAAGCGCTCACCATGTAGACAGCACATTCCAACCTGCGGCCCTAAGCTCCACGTCATTTCCCCTGTTCCGCAATCTTTACTTTGGTGACTTTAGTATCTCACTGCACTCCCCTGTCCATAAATACGAGAAGCCCCTAACAATATGTGTTTAATAAAGGGCGGGCCCTCGGTTCTTCCCTGGACCAACATTCATGATGCTCCGGATGCAAATTGATGCCTCTAGATGTTTACCTTATAAAAATAAAAGTCTGACAATTTTCCTCAGTCCAAGATTAATACTGCTTTCAAATGGATTCAGGTATACGGGAGACGGCAAACTGGATATCGTTTTATTGGACAATAGCAGGACGATAAAATTAGGTAAGGCTGGCATTAAATCCTGGCAGCAGTAGCGACAGACAGCATTGCTTTCCAAAGCTACAATATTTTGACTTTTTGCTGTCATCTGCGACAGTACATTCTTTGTAAACGATCACCATAGCAACTTATCGGCTTTTGTTTTTCGTTTAGCTCTCCTGCCATTCCGCCGGACATTTGTTTGTTTTTCCCCTGTGTAGCCCAGAAGGGGTTGTCTGTCTGCCATCTACCTTCGGCCTGAATTCATGTGAACGGTGCATCATAATCCTGGACCTTTAACTTAATACCTGTCTTGGCAGCCAACCAATATCTGCACTACTTTGCTCGAATGTAACCTCATCTCATTTTGCCCGAATACATTCTCCGTATTCTCTGAGTGTCGTCTGGTGCATTGGGCGTTGCTCTAGGCAGGCAGACAGGCTTATGGGTAATAAGGGTCTCTAAAGTAATGTGCTTGTCTTGGTTGAGTGTGCTTGTCTTGTTAAAGGTTGCGTCCCTGTCTAATTTCCTTATCACCCGCTTCCCAGAGCACCCTTCAAGCAGAACACCCATGTGACTATGACTGTCACGTGACCACTCTGTTTTGCCAATATGCTAAGGGGATCTAGTGTTTTTTCCATCAAGAAGCATAGGAGTGTATTGCGAAACATAATATGGGAATGATGAATGCATGGCGTTGTGATCGATCAGAAACCTTCAGAAAGGGCTTTAGTTTAAAAAAGATTAACACCAGAGATACATGCACACACAGGTTAGGAGCGCACATAATTATATATTTATTTTGTTATAATTTAAGAAGCTTAGTGTTTCGCCCATGCACAGATCTTACTGTGATTCGGTTTCAGGATGAATGTTATTTTAACACAAACATCTAAGCAAATCATAAGGATTGCCATTTTAATAATGAGAAACTGTCTATGTTGGGCTGTTCCATAGCTGCGTGCTGGGTTATACACTGTGGTTACTCATGAAAGATGAGGGAAAAGGGGAGGATTAACGTTTTTCTAAACCAACCGCTCCCAGATTGTCTCCAGTGCCTTCCACTCAACCAATGTGCTGTGTAGGATTACCGCGGGGCCCTTCTAGCTAAGAACGTGTACACTACATGGATCGAGTAGGCGTTAGCAGGTTTTGATTTCCCCGTGCCAAACAACCAGTGAAAGCAAATGACCAGTATGCGACCTTCAACACTTTGGGAGAGTGGAACACACACACACAAACACATCCACATCCACAGCCACACACACACACAAACACACATCTTGAAAATTAGATCAAGACATCCCCAGTGAGGTAAGCCAAAAATTTCATGTTGGTTAATTGTTAGTCAGAAGGGATGTCATAAGAAAAGGACAAAAAAACGAAAGTAATTTGGCAAACTTACACACTGTTGTATCCAAGAAACAGAGAAACATGCATCATGCACAGACCAAAGGAGGCCGAGAGTGGAGACAGAGAAGGACATCAGCAGGAAGAAAGACAAAGAGTTTGGGAGGGAACAAATTCAGAGAAGAAATGTTTCAAAATAAATTGGATGCAATTCAATGCAAAAATGAAAGAACATTAGGAGCAGGCAGCAACAATAATACAATGGTTCAATAGAGACATCAGCTCAGGACTACGCATGACAAATAAAGGCAACTAATGCCGCTTTTCCACTGCATGGTACCAGCTTGACACGACTCGACTCGACTCAGCTCGCATTTTTTGCGTTTCCACCGCGAAAACATGGTATCTGGTACCTGAAGTGGCTGCTTTTTTTAGTACCGCCTCGCTCTAGGTTCCAAGCGAGCTGAGCCGATGCTAAAAGGTGACGTCGGCAGACGGCCGGCCACTGATTGGCCAGAGAGTGTGACGAAGACACGAGAGCGACATGGCAACCATGCTGGTAACAGCCATAGCAGCGCCGCAGCCAACATATTCCACTTCTTCAACTTCTTCAACATGCCAGCTAATATTAGTAATGTTATCGATGTCCTCCATTGTTGTTATGTGGGTTCTGTCCATGTGTGGGTTGCGTAGGTGTTGTTTGCGTCTAGTACAAAAATACGTCACGGCCCTTTCGCGCAGCCGACCCCGCCCACGTCCAGGAGGTACTATTTGCGGTGGAAAACGACCCGTGCTGCTACCGTGTCGAGTCGAGTCGAGTCGAGTCGAGCTACATGTGCGGTGGAAAAGCGGCATAAGGACACACCTTAGCCCAGACCACAATGAAAAGCAAACAAAAAAAATAATAACCACAAATGAAAAAAGTGACGCCTGTGGATTCGCAAAGCCACAAATCTGTGTGTTTGATTTAATTACATTTGATTTCACAAAGTCAGAAAATCAATCGTTGATGAGAATATGCCGCGGGTTGACGCTGCAGCTTTTGGGATCGAGAATTTAGGCTTGCTTTAGTTTGGACGAAGCCGGTCTCTCGGAGAAGCATCAGTTGAACATTATCCAGGCCATTCCCCGGCGAATGGACAGCTCCACACTACGCTGACATCTCCGGTGGAGCTGAGGGGCTGTCCCGGTGGAGACACTGAGAGGAGGGTCTTTGCTGGGGAACATTTTAATTCTTTGGGTGTGGTTATTTATTTTCGGTCAGGACCACCTACCTTCCTTGACAGGGATGGCGGGTTTCTTCTGCCTCAGGCCCAGCAGGATGAAGAAGAGGACCAACGGGATGAAGATCTCAAATGCCAGCACCCACTGGAGTGGGAGAGGGAGGGAGGGAGGGAGGGAGGGAGGGAGGGAGGGAGGGAGGGAGGGAGGGAGGGAGGGAGGTAAGGGTGGATGAAAGAGGGTGTAAATGTGAAAGTAAACGAGAAAGGCAGGGTGAAGGGAGGGAGGGAGGGATGGAGGTTTGCCAGGTGAGAAAGATGGGAAAAACAAAATGCGACCATAGTTAGTCTGCGTTGTCCATTTGAGTCAACCTGCCCAAGTACTAAGCCTGTACTGGAGCTCAACTTGGAGGGGCCTGGGTTCCATGCCACGATCCCCCATTGTCACAGTCTGCCTGTAGGCCTTCTTGATCAAGATACACTTCTCCTGTATGTTGATGTAATGATAATGTACCTGAAATGTGTTAAGCTCTACATCGCTTTGGATAAACGACTACAACTTCGTGTGATCTTAATGGTGGACAATGAAGCTAGTACTGATTTGACTTGCAAATAAAGTACTTTATATACGGTACATGGTAAACAGTATGATGCATGGAAAAAAGCAACATGATATATAAGTGTATATACAAAGACAGTATACAGTATAGACAGTAAGGTATAGTAAACACAGTACAAGACCCCTGCCTGTTCAACAGAACATAGGAGTCCCAAGTATTGATCTGTTCAATGTATTGATCAGTTAAACCGGTCCATTGTGCTAAACATGCAGTATCTTCCTCACGCTTTGCTTGCCAAGAAAAGTGAATAAATAAATGCTAATCTTGTGTTCACAGGTTCAACCATCGGTCGCCATCCAAAGTGGATCGATATCAAGAGCTCTCATGAATTCAAGCATTAGGCGACCAACCACCAACGACCCCGCATCACGCTTCATTCGCTCACACTCGGATCCTTTTTGCGGTTCAAATTTGCAAGTAAAATAATCAAATGAGCTTAACACACAACACATGCGCGCGCACACAATCCATGAAACATACTCTCAGTAAGTACTCAATTAGCCAATCAATAAAATGGATGGTCAGCAAATTACTAAGAGAGAACAGAAGAGGATAGAAGAGAGGAGAGATAAGAGGAGAGTAACGGCAAAGAAAAGATAATAAACGAGAAGAGTGTGAAAAGTGTAAAACCTCATGGACTTTCGTTTTATTGACAGTTTAATTAGCACTTAAACAAAGCAAGTCACTAGTGGCTAAATATCATGGACCAATTTTTCTTTAAAAGAGAACATTTCAGCATGAAAAACTAATTATCCCTCACAATGGACTCATCAGCATCAGGCTCTTTAAGGAACTTTTATAAAACTTTATTCCAAAAGAATAAGTGAGAATAATAGAGTAGATACATCTAAACAGAGAAAAGAGGGACAGACCAATGGCGAAGAGAGACATGAGAGAGAAAGAGATACACATGGACAGGGAGACGAGAGTGAGGCATATAGAGATGGAAGAGACAGAAGGATAGTACACAAAGAGTGCTGTAAACTGAGTCTCTGCCCCCACACCATCCCCCCTTACCCAAGGGCATGAGGCCTGACAGACAAACGGACCCTTTCTCAAACTGACAATACACAAAGACCCCCCCCCCCACCCCGCCCACCTCCTCCTGTCTACGATGACAGAAGCACCATACAGAAACCATGACTTTATGTTGTACCAATTGACAACAACACTCGCACACAATCATACACACACATTTTAGCAGACAAATGGAGCATTTGAGACCATCCATCCCATGAATGGTGCTTGCATGAGACACACACACACACACACACACACACACACACACACACACACACACACACACACACACACACACACACACACACACACACACACACACACACACACACACACACACACACACACTATTTGACACATCACAATAATTTAAAAAGCAAGAAACTTCCTAAAGACACGACAATGTCAGAAAATGTCAGTTTATGATTATTCATCAATCATGACTCATTTCTGCGACATCCGAGACCAATGGCTGCTTGTTTACCGCGCTACGCTCACTCCTCCAAACACCACAACACCCCTCACCCACACCAAAACACATTCGTCAAATAGACCTACAGCATGTCACTCAGGACATGCATAAGGAATTAATGTGTACCAACAAGCATCATATGTCAAAATTGAATTCAACGCTTTTTATTTACTTGTAAACCTCCAATGATGATGCATAAAACACACTGAACAACAACAGTATTTGTGTTATTGTTTCATTGCCATACAGGACTGTGCTTATCTATTTGTTTACTTCAATGTATTCTCCTGTCTATTATCTTGAGCTGAACAATGGAAACGGACTGAATTTCCCCCAGGATAAACAAAGTAATCGGAATCTGAAATCATTGTAAATGTCTATCAACGTGTACTAATCACCAGTGTCAACCTGTTTCTCAGATGACTGGATATTATGATCATAGGAGGTGGTTTATTCCCAGCTCTCATGAACTTCCTGTGTTGAAGTGAATTTTAATCAAGGAATACGATTTCCACAGCCATCCACCGTGGTTATGAATCCTTGAGGACACTTCATTAGGCCTACGGGCATTGTGGTTCAACGAAATTCAATTTTGATTCGGTGTTCTACCTGGATATATAAAAGGTTGAATAAATAAGAAAACTAAAAAGAAAAATACAGGCGGGCGGAAACAGCGGGGGTGTGTTTTACAAAATGTTGTTGAATTTAGCCGTACAGAGAGAATTACCTGGCAAAGACTCAAGCCAACAGACGTTTTAAGGGAGCGTGGTTTAGTGGGCTAGCGGTGCTGGTATTACATAAACCCACCCCGTTCACCAGATGCTAGCCTGTGCTGTCAGCACTTGGTCATCATTAAAGCGGCACAGCCGACACATCGCTGGACTGTGTGCTCAAAGCTGCTGCTGGAGGTACGATGTGAGAGTTGTAAAGAGAGAGAGAGCAGAAAAGAGCGGAAGAAGGAATGATTTTGAAAATAATCAAACAACCAAACAAAGTACCCCCCCGAGCCTCCCTCTCTGCTCCCTCCCCAACGTTTCGCCGGCATTACATTTACACACCTGTGGTGGAGCTATGGTTTACTGATAATCATCACGCCACTGCATGGGATAATCATTAACTACGCTGGCACACCTATTCTTTTGCGAAGATGACAAACACACGGATGGGCATTGTTTAGCTTCAGCAGTGGATTACATTTTATTTGGACAGCTCGATAAGGCTGCTTGGCAACCACATGTGGGGCAGGGTGCTCTGGAGTGAAGTCGGACCAGGGACGTATCCACACACAATGCAGTTACTCTGTGAAGATGGGAGAGATACGGTGACTTGTTCGTCAGTCCTCAGGCGCCCACAGTATACCTGGAATACCAAGCTCTCTGCTAGAGGCTGTAGCATAAATACTAGTATTATAAATATATATATATATATATATATCATGTAGCATTGTTTTGATTTATATTAATATAATGATCATCATTACCATGAATAGCTTCTAAACTTGGAGAGAAAGAAAATGACAACGCAACATGAATTTCCTGTTGTTTTCTGAACTGGACGTTGGCAAAACAAATTGGATTATAATACAATGATGGCGTTTCGAAGCCTTTAAACCACATTCACACCGAGACACAAAAATCCCTGCTTCCTGGTAGTATAGGACGTTGCCATGGGGACAGATTGCTTGGGCCTTAGCAACAGGTGTGCTAACAGGTTGTTTCGGATAAGTCAAATATATAGATACAATATACAGATTTAAGATAGCCACAAAGATAAATCGTAAAATAAGAGAATAACACATGAAAAGTGCAAACTGCTGGTATTAAATGGATATGTTGATATCTTTTGAGAAATGAATACTTGAATTCCCTTTTATTGATAATATTGTTAGTTTTGCTTTTATCTTGCCAATGCCGTGTAAATGGAAATAATTGCGGTTAGAATTTTTTGCATTTTTTTTAATTTATTTTTCCGGTATTGTTGTGACATTTTTTTTAATTAAAAAGGCTCCTTTGGCATAAGCTAAATAAAAAGGACCTGTAGCTAGCGACCTGTGAAGCTGATATATTATTGATGATTGACTTGCTGCTCATTAGCAGTTTAATTATTAACAACATCTCCAGAGAAAGGATTCAGGAAAAGATCACCTGTGCATGGACTGAGAGGGAAAGAGTGCAAGAGAGTAAATCTAACAATTCAATGATAACATGTGTAAATGACACATTAATAACTAACCACATAACACATAGGCCAGATATGAATACTTACCTGTATTATGTTGTAAACATGCATTTGCTTACAAAGGGGTGTGTGTGTGTGTGTGTGTGTGTGTGTGTGTGTGTGTGTGTGTGTGTGTGTGTGTATAAAACCTTGCCGGAGGAGTCATTAAAGAGACACACACACACACACACACACACACACACACACACACACACACACACACACACACACACACACACACACACACACACACACACACACACACACACACACACACACACACACACACACACACACACACACACCCCTGGTACCTAATGCGGAGTCGACATCATGCCGCATAGCGCGTTATGGTTAGCTGGTGTGTGTGGCGTGTGTGTGCAGTACACTTTGAATCTGGGACATCAACTGCAGTTGTGCTAATGCTAACACCATGCTCAAACTACCTCCACACAATAGCTAAAAAACGATTCTAGTTATGCCAACATGCTAGAGCTATCACAATGCTAGTGCTAATAGCCTGCGAGTGCTTTTGTCGTGCTACTGTTACCACCATCCTAGTGCAATCACATCACTAAATTCCAAAATTTGGATGACTCAACAACACACATCTTATCTTTGCTACGAAATTATGCAAGCCAACCCATAATGCATCTAATGCGTGTCATGTTTGTTTTCAGAATCAACGGTTGAACGGCCGAACCACTTGCTTTTCAAAATTTCCAGCTGAATCGCTAAGACTGATATTTTCGTATTATGGCAGAGCCCTAATTTTACAGCCGACAGATTTCCGCTAATACCCGCATCAGCGAAAAGGAGCGGCTATGAATAGAACAACCTGGGCCTTGAAGTATCCAAGCCTGCATGCCTCAAGATTAGGCTTCTGCTGCAGTATGTAAATGTAGGCTAGATGTGTGCTACACAAACCTGGGTGTGGGGGTGGGGGTGGGGGGGGGGATGTCTATGTGGGTGCTAAAGGAGAACAGATGCTATTTTAAGGGTCAGACTGTAAATAACTTAATTAATGAGCGTGCTTTTTTTGGACTGTAAGCATTTCCTGTCAATGGAAGCCAGCATGAGGCAGTGGGAAACGGGCCATTGTGTATTTTTGGATACACACAAACACACAGAAACAAGGTGTTGTTGTTATTGTTGTTGACCCTGTGGTAGATTGGTGACATCATCGGCTGTCTACCTACGTTGACGTGGCAATTCGGGAATGGCGCACGTGTGCGTTAACAGACAGACAGACAGACAGACAGACAGACAGACAGACAGACAGACAGACAGACAGACAGACAGACAGACAGACAGACAGACAGACAGACAGACAGACAGACAGACAGACAGACAGACAGACAGACAGACAGACAGACGGACACACATTGTGAGTCAAAGAAAGTCTAAGCTTGGCAGCTAGTCTTCCATAACTGTTCGTAACCACTAATTGGGTTTCGACAGTGTGCATGAAAAACATGACTTTGTACATTTTCTATTTTTTATTTTATTTTTAACTCCCAATGACCACTCTAAAATGCAGTCTGTTCCACTTTGTCGCTTGTATCTAGGGCAACACCTTAATATATAAATGATGTGACAGGTTTAGGTGCTCACCGCCTATCTCCTTCACTCTCCATCGCTAAATAGTTTAGTTTCTTGACCTCCCCGAGTACAGTCACTTCCCTCTCTTTGTAATGAAAAGGTGAGAGTGGCAGAGAGAGGGAGAGGGAGAGAGGGGGTTACAGAGGAAGCTACGAAAAGAAAGTCTGAGATGGAGACAGGAGTTAGAGAGAGAAAGGGGGAGAATGGCCGAGATAGACTGAAAGAGGGATAAAAGGTATGCAAGAGGAGATAGAGAGAGAACAGTAAAACACCAACAAAGAAACAGGTGTTCGACTCCAAGCCGAAAGGTTGTGAGTTTGAAAGCCTATCAACAGTCTACCAGTAGGCATCTCCGAGCAACAGTCCCTAATCTCTACATGCCCCTTAAAGACATGGATCTTGTGAGAATTCACTGTAAGTCTACTAAATGACATGTAATCACTAATAAGGTAAATTGAATAAACATTCCTATTATTTGGAAGAAAGCCTTTTAATATTACTCATTCGAAAAGCAGTTGGAGAGGAATACAGGGGTATAACATAATCTTTGCCGACGGCCTGCTGTATAGTACCCACTCTACAGTATCTGAGGCGCAGCTCGGGGTACCTACTCCATTGTAACGGACCCACAGAGTCCAGATTGATGCTACCGCTTACGGCTTCTGGCCTCCGCGCCGCTTATATGCACGGAACACAAAACCCCCAGAATATTTCACCATCACTGTTGCACGCTCGACCGAAGTGGGAAAGCTTTGTTAGCGCTTGTTGCCAGGCAACCATTATTGTCGAGGACGACTGTCCTTGCACAGATGGATATTTATAACAGCGTCAACTTTTCTATTAACTACTCTGAAATGTGTGTGTGGCCACGCATTACCGGCATATCACACACACACACACACTTTCGATTGTTTTTATTGGGGCAGATGGACATGTCAAAGGAGCCACTGGTAGTGATGGATGAGGGAGAGCAGGGACCTCTCTCTCTCTCCCTCTATCTCACTCTCTCTCTCTCCCTCTATCTCTCTCTCTCTCTCAAAATTAAGGATCGCATATTGTTTGTCCTTCAACACACACACACACACACACACACACACACACACACACACACACACACACACACACACACACACACACACACACACACACACACACACACACACACACACACACACACACACACACACACACTAATAATGTGCTTTTTGTTATCAGGGTGGATTCATCAGAATGTTTTAAAGTAGAATATATGAAAAGAAGAAGATAAAAGGAGAAATAAGGAGGAAAGGAAGAAGACGAGACAGGGTGGAATAGGGCTGATTACTACCCATGAGAGAGGAGATGAGGATGTAGAGGATAATGAGGAGCTCATTATGATTAATGACCGTTTTGCGGTCAGCAGACAGTGCCTTCGGGTCCGCTCTAGCCAGACCCTAAGGCAGAGAGGACGGTCCTGCAGAACTTCATTGTCAATCATTATTTAATCAGAAGAACACACAGCAAACTGCTCCAACCTGCTGGGATAACTGAATTGGTCAACAAATCGTGCTACATCTCACATCAGGGTTATTAATTAACCTTTTATTTGCTTGTTGCTCATTTTAAATGATTTACCTCATGCCAAATGTTGCAAGTCAGCATGTAGGCATCACGTTATACCATAGCTCTTAACCCGGCTAGTAGAAATCTAGATTTAATAACTGTCCTTCCCATCCCCCCTCTGGACGTTTCAGAAAGCCTTTCTCTCTCGTGAGGGCGTCTGAAAATGGTATTGGTTCAACTTTTCGTTGGTGAAATTGTTTGTCTGATATGGATCGCTAAATATTGTAAATCCTGAAATGTTGTTATTTTTGCTTGAAATAAAATGTACTTGTTTAGGGCCGTGAACTCACGCACAAGTGTTCAGGAGAGCGTATAATACTCAACAGTTTACACACAGTAAGGTAATGTAAGTGTAGGTGCATAAGTCATAATTACTACTAAAAAAGGCTTTTAAGCCAGTTTAAAGTTATGGTGTAGTTCATTGTTCATGCAAGGCTAACCTGAAATATTATGATTTGTAACTTTCAAACCAGTTCTTGATATAACTGATGATCATGAATACATTGTTTAAAATGTTGTGGCCGAATCCCAAATGATGCATTCAAGTTATTTTGGAAAAGGATTACTTCAAATGTAAATACAGGTGTTTAAAAAGGAAAAAATTTTGTCTTCCTCAAAATCTAGCATGGATGATGAATAGGTTACTTCTCAAGTCATATGCAGGACGGATTGAAAGGCATAGACCAGCTGCTTAGAATATTGATTATTGATTGAATGTATCTTTTGCTTGGTTTAACGTATGGATATAAAGTTAGTGTTAAGGTTCTACTACCGGTTCGTCGATCTCTCCCATTGATGAACTTGACCGGACAGAACAGAACGTTGTTTATGCGAATCAACTGTTGGCAAATAAACTGTAGTTGTGGAGGAAAAGAATCCTGATAATTACTTACATTTTGCTTTTACCTAAAGCATTCACACACCGAGGGCGGAGTCAACCATTCAAGGTGACATCTATCTCATCAGGGGCGGTTAGGGTTAGGTGTAGCAGGGACACCTCAACACTCTAGCTAGGGGGAGCCGGGGTTCGAACTAGTAATCTTGTTTAGACTCCTGTTCAGAATTATTAGCACCTTAGCACCTTAAATTATTAATAACTCATCATAAACCATCCTTTCTGATATTGACATTTATTTCCCCAAAAACAGTATTTCAAACATATCGAATTATAGAAATGTTCAGGATTAATTTAGGCTGCAACGGATGCTATACATTTTGTTGGGTATGAACATATAGATTAGTTCAGAGTCTGCTTCATGTTGTAGCAGTGATTAGCTTCTTTGCTAACAGGGTCAGCCTAAACCTGCACAACATTGTGAATTAGCCGTCTGTTATCTCAAGGTTAGTAAAGCGCAGCACTGTCCTCGACACCACTGAACGTCTAATGGCTCGGGTTTCCACCACATCCGTATACAAAATGCCCTGCCGGGTCTGCTGTCGAACACGCTGTCTTAGTACTTAGAGCTCGCTACTGGCCAGGCTACTCTATTAGATATCGCAGGTGACATTTATAATTCATTCAGCCGTCAGTTAAACTTCTGCTCAAGATGCATGTCTTTGTCTCTCTCCTGGTGTGTGCTGGGTCACCCTTCTCGGACTATACTCGCTGTCCCCGTCACCTCTCCTTTGTCCGACTGAGCGCTCAGAATACATAAAAGGGGCGGTGACGTGATTGTGGAGAGAACAAACAATGCATACCTCGCCAAACCTTTTTTTACCCCACTTCCTGCTCCACCAAGCTTCTGTTACTTCCCGAAATCTCCACAGATTATGGCAATGCGAACATTCTGTGTGTGCTTAGTCAGGCAGGATTTATTTTAATCTTATTTCCCCTACTCCATGGAGACCCCAGTGATCTTAACTAATGGAAAGTTCAGTGACCATACGAAAACGCATTGACTATAAAACAAGTTTTTCTGCAACAGACTTCTGCAGTCCCGGCCAGCCGAAGTAAGAGGGACTTCTTTTGAAGTACGCTGACCGCTACTCCTCTCAGCTAGCCATTCCTTTGCAACCCTCTACCTTGCAAATTTCCATGATGCATTTATTGCATTTCATTTAACCCTGCTACTTACTCATTTCTATTCTACCGAGTCCCTTCACCCCTTTCAATTCCTGGCTCCCTCTCTACTTCTGTCAAATCTTCCTGAAAATCTTTTATTCATCACATTTCTCTCCCTGATAAAACATATAGGATATATGCCTCTTGGCCCTCCAGTTAATTCTGCCTTTTCCTCATTTGGCCTCCCTGCCCACCCTTGTCCCATCGCCCTCCCCACCCTGTCAGTTCTCCCTCACCCACTCTTTCTCTTCAACTCTCTCCTCTTCTAGCCCTCGTCGTCATAGATACCAGGCAGTGTTTTTTTTTTTTTTACCAGTGTAAGCCAATGGCAAGGCCTGGCTGAAGGTAACAGCTAACTGGGTTAGACGAGCAGCTGTTCTGCTGCCACTCTGCTCTGTAGCCTTTGCGGGGCTAGTGTGTTGTGACAATGGGACTGCTCACTTTCTTCAGGTGCTAGCAGCCAAACACGGCAGGATATGTAGGCTAACACTGCCTTGTGCGGGTTGGGATGGGAACCTATAAAAAGAGAAGTGATGGGACTGTTTAGTTACCAATCAATAAATCTATCCAATGTTATTTATACTGCACTATTGGTGCAAAAAAGCACCAAGAAAAACAAACAAAGGAAACCCCACAAGAATACAATATCTAAAAATAAATGTTACAACTAAAGCATGAGGGCATAAATAGCATCTCCCGACCCATATAAACAGTGACATATCCGCCAGCACTGTGTAGATTGAATACCTTTATTGATTTTTTTTTTCATTTTTGTCTTTTCGGCCTACATCCTTACTATTTCATGCATCTAGGTTACTTGTTTGCACTCATGCACTCAACAGCTGCTTGCTGTTCTGTTCAGGTGAAAGCAGTGAACCGTTTGCCATTGATGGGGAATAAGACACCTGGGACACAATATGACCAGCCAAATAATTCCTGTGACCAGCCAAATGTGCCTGTTAAAATAGAGCAGGCATCAGGTGAGGGCGGTAGAGAGTGGGGAGTGGACAGAGGACGGAGCCAAACGAGGCTACTGAGTGACATCATGATGTTGATTAGATAATCTTCAACAGATACTCAACAGTTTGATATTTATGCCAGGAACAGCGTTGGAGTTGAACCACACATGCAAAACAGAATCCTTTCTCCTTTCACTCCCTCCCTCCCTCCCTCCCTCCCTCCCTCCCTCCCTCTTTCCATAACTGTCTCCTCCTTCCAGGAAGTATGAAACAAAGGCGTACCTGTTAAATTAATGATCAGCCCACAGAGATTCAAATGACTCTCTGACTAAACAACAAGCCTGCATAGAACCCAACAAAACCAAATAAAGCGCTTTGAATAAGAGTAATGCTATTTGCAAAGTGGGAATTTACCATTTATATTTACTGCTCTTATCCAAAGCGACGCACTGTGATTTCAGAAGCCGATATGGCTTATACATCTCGCTCAGGGATGCATATAATAATAATAATAACAATAAATTAATCAGATAAGCAAGATCAGATATTCACTCAAAAGTCTTCATCTGATCATCTTCATCGGAGGTGGGGGCTGGTAGGTGCTGAGGCTGGCACAGACCATGACTGACTCAGCAGTTTACCCCCCCCCCCCCCAACAGAGATGGACCTGAATACAGACTGTTGCTATTTCTACCAGCCATCCTAGCACTTATAGTGGACCTTAAAGAAAGAAGAACACAGGTTAAAACTACCCTTGGTAGTCGCACACGCACACGCGCACACACACACACACACACACACACACACACACACACACACACACACACACACACACACACACACACACACACACACACACACACACACACACACACACACACACACACACACACACACACACACACACACACATTGAATCTTAAAATACATATAACAGTTATTAATTAGCATTAAATCTAGATTTCTACTAGCCGGGTTATGGTATAACGTGATGCACACAAGCTAAGCCAATATAACAGACTGTTTGTTCTTGGGTTTATGTTTATGAAGAGCGCGTGTGTGTGTGTGTGTGTGTGTGTGTGTGTGTGTGTGTGTGTGTGTGTGTGTGTGTGTGTGTGTGTGTGTGTGTGTGTGTGTGTGTGTGTGTGTGTGTGTGTGTGTGTGTGTGTGTGTGTTGGACGTCATTGGGCCTCTACCTCGTTGGGTTTCCAACTCCCTGAGTCTCTACCTCCCTGCGTCTCTACCTCCCTGCGTCTCTACCTCCCTGCGTCTCTACCTCCCTGCGTCTCTACCTCCCTGCGTCTCTACCTCCCTGCGTCTCTACCTCCCTGTATCTCTATGTTGGGTGAGAAACCACATGCACCACATGCAACTGTTCATTAAGCTGGTTGTGACCCAAGCTTCTGGCATGAAAAGTACAAGAGAACTGTTTTGACTTGAGTGCATAGGCCTATAATAGCAAAGGGAAAACATTGAGATACTACACTGCATTCCAAATAAGATTTGCTTAACTGAAAGAACATTCTCAACAGAGTTCAGTACTTCCGTACCGTTTTCTCGGTTTTGCTTTTGAGATTAGCAAATGACAACTTCTCCCACCACAAATATGCAAATGTATTTCCCATACCATCCAATTGCTGATACCATAATTATCAACAATGAGCATAGATAATGTGGTGTTAAAACTGAGTTGTGATGTATTGACAGAAGTACTCACTGGGATGCTATGGAATTGGATAAAATATGACATTTATGCATATTATGGTAAGCTACAATAAGTATTGTTCTGGTTTCTCTGCATTGGGGACTAGATCATACACTCACAGCCGCCCTGCTGTCAATGAAGGTATGTTAGTAAGACAAAACATGACACTAAGAAAATATATGAATCATACACCTGTTGGCCCTTCAGGTCATTTTGAAGATATTGTAAATCATAAGCCACTCCGATCTCCGTTTACCAAGGACTGAGAGAAGACCTATAACTTTTGGACTTCCAGAAATCCTTTCAAGTCGTGATCGTGTTCTTTATATTGACAGCTCCAACAATGGATATCATATCACCATGAACCAGCTCCGACACTTGTGGGCACAGCCCACAACGAATTTGTGCGACCACCACAGCTTGCCAATTTATGAGCTCATCTTGGTTCAAGATAGATAGATGAAGATGACCTTAACAAGGGATGGTTAGGCTGCAGAAGTTGCTCGTGATGATCACACACACAACAGCAACCTGTTTGACGAGGTGCGCGCACAAAGCCGCGTCCCCGCGCCAACATCTTATAAAATCCCCATTTGTGGACGTTATTTGAGCTCTGTCATCTCAATCAAACAGCACAGCATGTGCTTTGTTAAGTATGTGCATCTGGTGAAATAACGCACTGCAACCTGTAGGCAATGCAGCAGTCCCAAATGTTACACGGACCTTTAAAAAAAACAAAAAAAACACGCCCGTCCGCCAGCTGGTGTGTTGTCCCGACCATGGGAGCAGTCATCCCCAAACAACACACACACACACACACACACACACACACACACACACACACACACACACACACACACACACACACACACACACACACACACACACACACACACACACACACACACACACACACACACACACACACACACACACACACACACACACACACACACACCTATCCCCCTATCCTAACCCTCATTTCACACGGGACATGCATGGGGTTCTTCACCTACCGGACCTCTCCGTTTCAAGGAGATGTTCTTCCAGAGGAGGAGATGGAGCTGGTGGAGGAACCCCATGTTCGTGACTCGGTGTCTCAGCGTCCTATTTATGGATACGATACCGACGGCCTGCGCCCGAGTTGAAATAAAACGTAAGAAATCCTCTCCGGTGGCATCTCGGCGTCACGTCAGGTTATAAAATCGCAGCTCCCGCCCACTCGTGTCGACCGTCTCGTAGGTCTCAGTTTTTTTTATTGTTGTGGTTCTGCCGGATTCTGGACTCGGGGGATGGGATGACGAGTGTTTTTTGCGACTGACTCGCGGTAGCGTCGCCGGTTTAATGCCAAGCCCTGCCGCCAGCTGTCCGCACGGTGTGTGTGCTCTGTCATCCTGCTCGGAGATGAACCGAGGCGTAATCCTCAGGAGCTGTTCAGGTCCACGCAGAACGCGGTGGGACTCGAGCACACGGAGGAGAATGTCGGGCTTGAAATGTGGGAGGAGACCCACTTATTGGTTCTGCAAGCTGGCCTTTGGTTTAATAAAGTATAATACAGTGTTAGATAGTTTTTTTGGGATGATAAATGTACCTTAAAATTAAATCCCTAAATGCTTTTAAATGCATTTTTTAGGCACAAAAATATATAAATAAATAAAGATAACCCATAATTAATCCCCAATATTTCTGTCTTCCTGTGTGGATGTATTTTCATTTTTTGTAAATGGTTGACAACAGAAATTGTATTTGACCGTGGAGAAGATAAATGGGATAGATGACACATGGCCATTTATCTGATAATCTATTAAATACAATCATGTAGCCTACTTTGATAAACCGCAGTCCAGGCCTATGACTCTATGACGACCTACAACGGCCAATTTACTGCAAAACCGATGAACTCACTAGCCTATGTATTCCAAAGTGAACTGCATAAGCACATGCAACATGAAGTGTAGTGAGAGTAAACTACTGCTTCCATCTAGTGGACTTTGGGTATACTGTTCTGCCTGCTGAAATTTGAACGGTCACAATTAAAAACAAACTTAACAAACTCAAACTACACACTTACAGTTTGGACTGCAAATATGTTTCTATAATTGTTGTTAGTAACATAATTATGATTTGTACTAATAATAACATAATATTGAATGTTCAAAAATATAAAGGCTATATACAATTCTATGCAATATATTGTTTACACTTGTTTGTTCTGTTTTTGTTTTTGTAATCTAAAAAAAGAAACCGGAAATTGCTGGTTAGATGAGCACATTTCACTAATAGAAACGCAAGCATTTCTTGGAAACCTCTTGATGCGCAGCAGCTATCCAAGCATTACAAGGAGCTCTGCGTCAACAAATCAAGCAAAAGCAAGAGATTTACAGCAAACCGTTGACGTGGGTGGTTGTTTTTGGTAGGCATATCTTGGGCAGGGCCGGGTCTCCTTCCTCTGCCATCTCAACAGGAAGGAAGACCATCTTGTGGTTTAAAAAAAAAAATTGGTTTATAAAACGTTCACACTGAAAACAGTCAGAAGCCTCCTCCCTCAACCAACATGTTACTCTGCCACACCTACAGGTAGAAGTGTGACAGTCTGTGTGAGTTTGTGTGTGTGCGTGTGTGTGTGTGTGTGTGTGTGTGTGTGTGTGTGTGTGTGTGTGTGTGTGTGTGTGTGTGTGTGTGTGTGTGTGTGTGTGTGTGTGTGTGTGTGTGTGTGTGTAAGAAACCAGCAGGTCATATGGGCGAAAAGGGTGGGGCAGCGTGGGGCAAATTTGATGTCTCAAAGTGTGTGGAGAGAGAGAGAGAGAGAGAGAGAGAGAGAGAGAGAGAGAGAGAGAGAGAGAGAGAGAGAGAGAGAGAGAGAGAGAGAGAGAGAGAGAGAGAGAGAGAGAGAGAGAGAGAGAGAGAGAGAGAGAGAGAGAGAGAGAGAGAGATGGGAACCTCCTCCAAACAGGCTCTCAGAACCAAACGCAGTGGATCTAGCCACACCAACACCTGTGGACAGAGGTAAGATTGGAGGTTTTTATTACCCGAACTTGTAACAAGGGATGAAGAGGAACCTCTAATATTTTCTGAGAAAATTGATGGATCTTCTAGTTTGCATGGCATATAGTTTCTGTGAGTCTTATTCTTGTCAAGCATACATTTTTACATCTGCCTGATTGCAACTAATAATAATGATATTAATAATGATAACAATTTCAAGACATTTTAAAATATTGGCTGATACCTGTACATTTATAGTTTGTACATTCTAAATCTAAAGGCATTATTATAGCTATAAAACAAGACAGGGATGACCAATTTATATTGCATGACTGTGTTAAGAAGTAACATCTGTATTGAATAGAAAATGGTTCCATTATATTTATATTCATTGTGTAGCTTGCTTAATTATATTTTGGATTATATTAATCCCCCATCTCAGTCTCTTTTCATCTTTTGCTCATGCATCATTGCCTGCAAATGCAGTTTGCAAGCTAGAACTAATCGAAGAAGAAAAGCATTTCCAATTCAACTTAACCTCAACTTGAACTGTTATTTTAGCTTATTGTAAATAAGTGCTGATTCATCTTTAGCTGCACAGCAATTGCAATATCCTTTGTTTCTGTAACCCTTCAACTATGAGCGCAACATAAAGAAAAAACGACATATTTTCACATCCTCTTTTGCTGCAGTGGTGGGAGACGTCTTATATCCTCTCTAACCCAGCCTGAATTTCCCTGCAGGCTTTAAACTCCTCACCTCTCCCCTGTAGCTCTGGCCCAGCAGCCCTCCAACACCTTCCAAATGCACACCTCCGTCTCCAAGCTGCTGACCCTCTTCTGCCTGCTCAGCATCTCCACCTACCTGCTCCACCTGGGCCTCCTCTTCCACAGCTCCCCCTGCCTGCAGCCCGCGCCCCCCGCGCCCCCATTGCCGCCCCCACCCCCACCCCCACCCCCACCCCCGAGACCCCTGAACCTCAGCATTCTGCTCTGGACCTGGCCCTTCGGACGCTCCTACTCCCTGGAGGGCGACCCCTGCCGCCAGATGTACAACATCACCGGCTGCTTCCTCAGCGACGACCGCTCCGCCTTCACCGCCGCCGACGTGGTGGTCTTCCACCATCACGAGCTCCGCTGGGCGCCCCCCTCCTCCCCCCACTCCCTGCCCCTACACCTCCCCCGCCCGCCCTCCCAGCGGTGGGCCTGGATGTCGCTGGAGCCTCCGGTCAACAGCGGAGACCTCAGGCCGTTCAACGGCCTCTTCAACCTCACCGTGAGCTACCGGCGCGACGCCGACGTCCCCATCCCCTACGGCCGGACCGTGCCCCGGTCGGCGGGGGGTCGCCCGGGCGACGACGACGACGACGCCGCCTCGGCCGCCCCCGTCCGGAACCGCTCCTGCCTGGCCAGCTGGGTGGTCAGCCGGTACAAGCCCACCCAGGCCAGGGCGGAGGTCTTCCGGCGTCTGAGCCGGCGCGTCCCCGTGGAGGTGTACGGCCTGTGGGCGCAGAAGCCCCTGGCGGCGGACCGGCTGCTGCCCACCATCGCCCGCTGCTACTTCTACCTGGCGCTGGAGAACTCCAACGCCACCGACTACATCAGCGAGAAGCTGTGGCGGAACGGACTGGGGGCCGGGGCCGTGCCCGTGGTGCTGGGCCCCAGCAGGGCCACCTACGAGGCTCTGGCGCCGCGCGGCTCATTCATCCACGTGGAGGACTTTGGCAGCGTGGAGGCGCTGGCCGACCACCTGCGGCGCGTGGCGTCCGACGGCGAGGCGTACGGGAAGTACTTCGGCTGGCGGCGGACGCAGGAGGTGAAGACGTGCGGCGACTGGCGCGAGCGGCTGTGTCAGATCTGCGTGCGCTACCCGGGACTGCCCCGGCACAAGGTGTACCACGACCTGGACGCCTGGCTGGGTGGGCCGTTAGGGAGGCACGTGCCGCGCTCGACTGGTTCCTGAGAACACGGTGGTTGGAGCCCGACTCATTCAACCCACATGCCAGTTATGAGTCGAAGATGCGAGCAGTGGAAGCGCCGGGGCTTTGTGTTGCAGCGGGAACGTAATAAGATTAGCACCCTTTCAGGTCGCGCTTGAGGTTTTTCTATTAATAACGACGCGCTGGCTCTCGGCGTTTAAGTGAGTTACGCGATGAAAGGAGATGAAGAGATGAAGAGTTGCGAAACACAACAAAAAACTGACTGCTCGGCATCAGTCCCTGAACGCATTCGAATTGTGGTCACAATGCGTTCACACTTGATTGCTTGATAAAGCTTTCTTCTCTCCCTTTCCAAAAGGCAAAACAGAACATTTTTTTTAGGATTATTTTAACGGCTTCTTGTTTTTATATTTCTATTACGAGCAGGAAATTATGCACATATTTTGTTACTGGGCAATCTTTGCAGCGAAACAATAAAGTTACTTGAATGACTGTTTTCAGAGTTTGTATGAATCATTATTCTTTTTCCATTCAGGCCTAAGACAAAAACTTTTTTTGGGAAGGGTTGGTTTTCTAATGACTTTCTATATTCTCACCATATGAGGAAAATCCAGTACATACCCGAGATAAAGGTAGCAGGCGAATTATTCTTGCAAGTTACAAATAGGCCTACATAGGCCATTATCGTGGGATTCCCTAACTGTCATTAATTACTAAACCAATCACAATTGTAATTGTAATTGTAATTGGTTTAGTAATTAATCAAAAAATCGTTAGTTTTTTTAATTGCTAAACCAATTACTGAATTACTAATTACTGAACACATCACAATTACTAGCAATAACATTCCTATACGTCCGGATGTGATGTGACGAGTCACGTAGCAATGTACTAGCCCTATACGGTCTATGAATCCCCAACCATTAAAATGGAAAATAGGGTGTTGAAATAAAATATAAATAATAAAACATAACTGGGTACTAGGCTACCTGCTAGGCCAAATACTAAGATAAGATAAAGTCCTATTTTATTGTTCCCAGACGGGAAAACAATAAAATCTATTATACTGGTGAACAGATGGAAACAACAGACAAGGTTTCAGTTCAGATAATATAAATATTTATTTATTTATTTTTCCCCAGCGCCAGCATATCCACATGCATGCCAAACCATCTAAAGAGTGGTACATCCCTTGTACTGACACAAGTATGTAACTTGTGTGTAAGGGTGTCTAGCCGACATAAAGCTTTCTTCAACGAGACACACAGAAAGATAGAGCCAAAAGTAAGCCAGTTTTCTGGTAAAATGACTTACTGGAAGGAAAGGATAGAGCAGAGGTTTTGAGAAAACACTGAATAAAAACATAAAAGTTTGATTAAATCATTGATACCAAAACATATGTGTTTGCTCGGTAGGCTCAACCATTTTGAAACAGTACCACAAAAAACGGTTAAAAAATCTCGAACATTAGGCTGTAAAATCTAGTTTCATCCATGAATACTAGCTTTAACCAGTAGAACTGTGGTTTCAACCAGAAGTGTAGTGGTTCTTCACAAAAATATAGTTCCAACCAGGAGAAAGGTAGTGTTAATCAGTAGTAGTTATTAGCAGTAGTACTGTAGTTATAACCAGTATAACCAGTTTTAACCATGGAACTGTAGTTTGGACCAGTAGTACTGTAGAGGTGTAGTTTTAAAACTTCAGTGTGAAG
>NC_082387.1:9688835-9771335 GCF_031168955.1 Gadus macrocephalus
CACACACACACACACACACACACACACACACACACACACACACACACACACACACACACCACACACACACACAAAGACACAAAGGTATCCCTTGACACAGAGTTTAAACTTTACATCACTTTACATAAAAAAACGTTACATAAATTACATTATGCGCAAGAATGGAACACTTCCCAAACCATATTTGATCTGGATTTACTATGATTTGCTTCTTAGGAGTTTAGCAGACCCTTCATCCACAGTGACTTACAGTGAATTTTGATAAGGTCATGTGACACTAAGGAGCGGGTAGGGGTTAGCGGCTTGTCGATGCCTACAGGGAGGCTTTAGACATGGAGACTCGAACCCAGAATCTTTTGGATGGTCGTTCAACACCCTAGCAACCTCATTATCCTGCCCGGTCCTGCTTTAGATACTGTACGGTAAACATCAGATGATAACAACAATCATTGTACACGTTTTAAAAGGTGCTAGTAGTAGTAGTAGTAGTAGTAGTAGTAGTAGTAGTAGTATTAGCAGCAGCATCAGCAGTAGTCAAGGTAGTAGCAGTAGTAGTAGGCTACTAGTAGTAGACTACTACCAGTAGTAGTAGTAGTAGCAGCTGCAGTCGCAGCAATAGTAGCAGTAGAAGTTGTAGAAGTTGTAGTAGTAGCACTAGTTGTAGACGGAGCTTATGTACATATGGTTGGTGTTCTATTCACTACTACAGTATGCAGAGTTCATGTCATCACTGTGCTAGGTTCAGCCAGCCGTGTGTTTGGGTGGACGAGAGGAGGACGGGCCGCAGAGTCATGGCTCCCCAGAGAGGCTCTGGCGGGGGGCCGATGGAGTCAAGGCGGTGACGACGCTCACCTCCCCCTCCCAGACAGAGGAGCAGCTGGCCCCACCGCACCGATGACCACACACACACTAGACCACACATGGAACGCCGCCATCGCTACCACGCTTTTATGAATTACACGTACCGTTGTTCGTTGTATACTTTATTATTCAACCAAACGTACTTCTGATAAAAGAATCAGTAAAAGCGGTATCTTAGCATTTTTTCTGTTTTCAGGTTAATGATATATATTTTATGTATTTTATGATCTTCAACAATCCTTTTTCACTGATCAAATATAAACCGGAATAGCTGAATGGCGTGAATGACCTTAGAAAATTGAGGAAAGTCCAGTCTGAATTTATCTTCTTGTTGTGACACAGCTGGGTAAGGGGGAGATTATGACGGTCTGACATTGTACTTGCTCATCTTGCGGAGGAGGGAAATAGTCCAGGTCTGGACATGGAGTCACAGGGGACATGAGAAGGTAAACAGGAAGAGAGGTGCGGACCAAGAGCCTACAGCACACAAAGCATTTAGAAAACAACAACATTCAAGTTATTGCAGTTTTGGCCAGCATTCTCATGTTCCTTTCCTTTGAACCAGCATCATCAACATCATCATCATCATCTTCACCTCAACTTATGTGAGACAATGGGTTGCTATGTGCACGTCGTCATGGCAACCAGAGACGGCGTGACGTCACCAGGGGCTTGGTGAGTCATCGTGGCACAAATGAACAACGCTGGGTGGGGCAGGGCTGGGCGGGGGGGGGGGGGTGCGGTGGTCCTCAGGCTTCTGGACGTAAGCATCAGGTGGAGCAGGGGGCGGGGGAGGGGGGGGGGGGGGGGGGGGTTTGGAAGGTTATAATGTGATAAAGGAAATGAGACTAGAGCAGAGCCTAGGACGATGAATGAAACCAAACATACAGTGAGAGAGAGGAGAGAGAGAGAGAGAGAGAGAGAGAGAGAGAGAGAGAGAGAGAGAGAGAGAGAGAGAGATAGCGAGCGAGCGTGCGTGCGTGCGTGCGTGCGTGGTGAGTGAGTGAGTGAGTGAGTGAGTGAGTGAGTGAGTGAGTGAGTGAGAGAGAGAGAGAGAGAGAGAGATAGCGAGAGAGAGAGAGAGAGAGAGAGAGAGAGAGAGATAGCGAGAGAGAGCGAGAAAGTGAGAGAGAGAGAAGCGAGAGAGAGAGCGAGAGAGACAGGAAGGGCGTCATCCGGGTTACCCGAAGCAGCTCGGATTGTGGTTAAAGGGTGGCAATGACATCCGTCAATGTCAACCCAGCAGACAGAGTGACCACATGGCCACACCAATATGTGCTCACGCGTCAATCGTCGCATTTGTTCCTGACATCATTTTTTCAGACTGAGACTGAGAGAAGCAGAGACAGAGGGACACAGAGAAGACACAAAGAGTCAGAGATATAGAGAGAGAGAAAGAGAGGGAGAGCGCAAGACAAAGAGACACAGAGGGATAGCGAAAGACAGAGATGCAGAGACAGAGAGATACAAACAGAGAGTGAGAGGGCCCTGGACGAGTTTTGGATTTTATTTTCTTCTCCCCCTTATATTGAGTTATGACCATTAGGTCAGCACGGCCCAGTCTAACCGCTTTTCTTTTCTGTACACCAAATTGTCGTTGCAGTGGTTGAATCGTTGTTTACCGATTCCATCACTACTCGTTAGGAACGGATGTTGGGGGGGGGTCTAGCTTAATTAGGCTATCACTCTTTTCTACTGCCTTTAGATTGGGTTGCAGCAGCTGGAGGCTAGTAGTTATTTAGAGGTGGAGCCCCCTAATGTTTGAAGGGGTTAGGGGAAGTTGATAGTTTGGGATTTTACAAGTATGGAATATTACTGCTTTCTCTGTTACTGAGTTACTGGTAGTGAATGTTAGAAAACTATTGTTTGTAATATTACTGGTTTGGATTTTTACTTGTTAGGGTAAGGGTTATAGGGTTGGGGAATGTTGGTTGTGGTGGAAGGTTGGAAGGTGGAAGGTTAAGCACAAATAAATGAATAAAAAACAAGGTTGGGCAGGTAATTTGACTTGCCTGAAATGGAAATTGCAGGAGCAGCGAGTGACTCTATGCTGGTTTCCAACCAGGGGAATGCTAGCTCCAACAAGGTAAACAACAGGGGCCAGAAACTGGCGCCAGATTATTTTGAGGTTATATGATATTTTTATTTATTATAGATGTATGTATATATATATTTTTTTTTAATATCGAATATCTATATTTGTTAGCTTAATTGTAAAGGGCCGTGAATTTTTTTTTCTTTCACAACCGTGTTTTAATTTAAATGTAACAAATCCTGCTACTACTCCCGGTAGGTTAGAGACACACTCGTCACGGTCACACGTAAACTGCGAGGGGCTGAGCGGGAGTTATTGGGAACTATGCAATATTAAATGAAACGGAACCCCCCTCTATAGGCCTATATACAACAACGATGGCGACCCGACATTACTTATTTTTGTGTGACACTGCACATAGAGAAAGGCAGGAGTTGTTGACAAAAGTCCACAAAAGATTTAAGACGCCAAGCTCTGAGACTTTGCTGTTTTACGCAAGTAGAGTCTCTGATGAGGCTACTTCACCTACAGCTCTTATAACGGTCAGTCAGACTCAGTACCCGCCATGCTGTGTGTTTATGTGCGTGTGCGTGTGTGTGCACGCAGTAAATCAGCACCCCCCCGCTGTGGTGTGTGTGTGTGTGTGTGTGTCTGTGTGTGTGTGTGTGTGTAGTCAATCAGCACCCGCCATGGTGTGTGTGTGTGTGTGTGTGTGTGTGTGTGTGTGTGTGTGTGTGTGTGTGTGTGTGTGTGTGTGTCTGTGTGTCTGTGTGTGTGTTTAAAAGTGGTTGGCTGCTTTTTTTTAGGTGCGCACTACTGCTCTCTCTACAGCATAAGGCAGGGGTCGGCAACTGGCGGCCCGCGGGCCATAACTGGCCCGCCAGACATAATATCTGGCCCGCCAGATTATTTTTAATAATATAATATATGTATGTTTTTTTCAGAGTCATCGAGTGCTTGGTAGGCATATGACTAAGCCAGCTGATGGGCCTGCATCGCAGTTCCAGATGCACTTTTATTAATCAATTCCTTGAACTAGCCTCTGAAAATGTTCTGGCCTACTGGCTGGAAACTTTGTTGCCGACCCCTGGTATACAAGTACCTCGAGGGCAATTGCAATTTAAAAAATGGAACTAACAGCAGTGCAGATGTCCAAATTGTGTTGACAAGAGAAAGAAGGGTTAGAGATTAAATTTGTCCAAAGATTTGCGGTTTCCCATTTTACAGTGAAACTGAAACCCTGACATTCCAACAAAGACCACCACCTCTCCCTGATATGGTCTGTTTCCTAGCAACCTGTGTGATCTGCATTTCCACAAACTCTCTCTCTCTCCCTCCCTCTCTCTCAAGGCTGACCAGCTCCCCCCTCTATCAAAGGTTCTACATCTCTAGAGTAACTCTTGTACATGACAACATACAAATGTGAATAGTAGCCTACCATTCAGATTGGATGGATTTTTACCCAACTGAATTTCCCGTCTATAGGATCAATAAAGTACCATCTTACAATCGTATCTTATCTCATAAGACACACACTCAATCAACACTTAAGATAGTTTGGGAGTGTTTTGTGCTATTTTTGGAGGGAGCATTTTTGTAAACACAAAACAGTAGTCTGTGTTGGAAGACATTGTTTAAATTGATGTGTTCATCAATAATGAATGAGTTTACTGGTAGAATCTTTTAACCCAGCCCTCTCTAAATTTGTTTGGGTGGCTTAACTGGTGAGAGATTACCAAGACTGTTCTCCCAGATGGCACTGACGTGAAGAATAAGAAATCGGTGCTTTAAGAATGCTTTCAGATTACTCTTTAGCTCCCACTCCAGATTTTACTTGAACAGCAAAGCTGCCTAACAATCTAAGAGAGTTTGTTGATCAGAACCTCAATGTGTCAGCTAAGATTAGACAGCGTCATCAAAACGCAAAGCCATCAGACGGACAACAGAGTCAAGAACATGAAACATTGAAAACAACAAACATTTCATTACCTCCTATCTCTGCTGCAAGTGGAAATAAATCTCCCCGAACTCAAGGATGTTTGGTCCCAATAAATGATGCCACAGATGCCACATTGGCAGCTAGCTTGTGGAGATTTACTCTAAATGTCTTACGCATTGATATAATTCTCATTAGGCCGTCCACAGAGAAACACTGATAAATATAATCATAAAAATGCAGGAAAAAATGCTCTTCACTCTTAGTTTGAGGTACATTGTGTTCTCTACCTTTATATGACACTGGGATGTACTTCACTACCAGAGGACAGGAAGTGATGCGTACCATTGAGACGACAACCATGACAGTGGTGAATCTGCACTTCTGTGATGGCTAACTGACCACCAGTGAGGTGTGGCTGTCTCTAGAATGGAATATATTGTCCTGCAGGTCATCCCTATTGTGCCATATTTAAAATGCCATCTCAAAGTTTAAGAACTCAGGCTATTATTTCTAGTTGTTTGTATAACCCTATGTGGACATGTTTTTGTGAAACCAGACTGTTTGTGACAGGTGGACATAGAACAGGCTCAGGGTTCCTTGAAACAACTACCTCATACACATACCAAAGGGCTCAGGCGTGGTAAAGAGACCACTGTCCATACGAGCTGATAGTACCCATGGAAACCAGTATCCAGGGAGACCAAATTGAACCAT
Organism: Gadus macrocephalus; assembly: GCF_031168955.1. Classification (NCBI taxonomy): domain Eukaryota; kingdom Metazoa; phylum Chordata; class Actinopteri; order Gadiformes; family Gadidae; genus Gadus; species Gadus macrocephalus. Next base: position 9,694,385 of record NC_082387.1, read on the forward strand.
GGAAGGAGTTCTCCCACCAACACCCATTGGATAAGTGCCAGCGTCAGCCCAACAGAGCCAATGAGGAGAAGCTTCCCCTTTAAAAACGTGGAGCTCAAACACTTAAGAAACAAAACAGTGTGCGTGCATTTGCTTTGTCCATCCTCGACTGAACCCAGGTTCACTTATTATTTTCTGCTACGTCATTGTTTTATCTGGATACTATCAGTTATCGTAAAATATGTTTCCTCCATTTTTTTCTCTCTAAACATCTAACCTATAAGAACTGCTAGAGATCTCTACGAGAGGTGGTGTGTCCCTTGTATTGTATTGTTCTTGTTCACTGCCTTGTTTTCCACTATTTTTCTATTTCCAATGAAATAATTATATTATAATTTAAAAGTGTCCTAGGCCTGTGTTTAAAGAGTCTTCCTCCGAAATGTTGTGTAAATTGATGCCGTAATACCTCAAAATTCCTTACCTTCATCTTATCTCTTATCTCAAAAGTTGCCACAGTGATTAGTTTTGTTCAATTTCCAACTATAGTTGTTTTTGCTACTACTGCAGGCATTATATAATTCCAACATTTTTCAACGTGATGTGAATGTCAGGATTACTAATATATAACCATCTATAACAATCAACCATATTGCCTTTCTAGGCCACGTAGAGAAAATCGTACAAAAGCTCAAACTCAAACGGACATTGTCAAAAAACAACAACAACTGTTTCTGTCGTCCAAAATGTCAGATCAGTTCTTTCCTATTCCAACACCAAACCACCTGCTGAGTAGAGGGTGGCTGGTGCTGTCTCCATCCGTCAGGACGGAAAGGTCAGGACAGGGTTGTGCGTCACGAGACAGACAGAGAGAGACTGTGTGTGTGTGTGTGTGTGTGTGTGTGTGTGTGTGTGTGTGTGTGTGTGTGTGTGTGTGTGTGTGTGTGTGTGTGTGTGTGTGTGTGTGTGTGTGTGTGTGTGTGTGTGTGTGTGAGAGACACTTCTTTCGTCTCTCACGTCAGGGAGCAGTATGTCGCTGTCTCAGGCGTCCCCCAGGGTCCTGGAGTCCTCGTGTTACCCGGGTTCAGTTTGGCGGCAGGTCCAACAGAACCAGGCAGCAACATACACTCCCCCGCTACATTAACAGATGGCAGACCACCAGACCAGCAGCTTTACAGAGCACACGCTAACCTAATCCAGCTCTCTCTCTCTTGCCCTCTCTATCCCCATCTCTCATCCCGTCTGACTGTGGCTTAACAGTTGACCACAGGTCTGGCACACAGATACACTGATCCCATAGAGAGGGAGACATCTACCAAAAGGGAGGGAGAGAGAGAGAGAGAGAGAGAGAGAGAGAGAGAGAGAGAGAGAGAGAGAGAGAGAGAGAGAGAGAGAGAGAGAGAGACATAGACCTAGACAGAGAGAGAGCGAGACAGAGAGAGTGACAGAGACACAGAGAGAGAGATCAAGGACGCTGACGAAAAGTTTGATGGCAGACACAGTACCTTTTGAGCCGGGAAACAAAACTAAAAAAAACTGTGTGGAGGAGAGTCGAATAGCAAATGCCTACCATGAAAGAACACAGTGAAACATGTCCACGCTCAGTTCTGTGTGGGATGGAGTCACACACCACCAGGGCGCCATAACACCATGATGGACTACCATGGTGTCAGGGCAGCCAAATAACTTGTACTGAAAGAGACTCGTCCCACATCTTCCTCCTTCCTTTAACAGTAGGCAGCGCATGATGAGTGTCCAGAGTTATGCTGGACACTCATCATGCGCTGCCTACATTTATCGAGGGCGTTCCATAACGCCGTCCAGTAGACGCGAGTTCAGCACTTTTAAACACATAAAATCCTATTGGGAGTGTAGACATTCAATTGGTGCGTTTTTTTTTTTTTTGCTTCAATAAAGCTGTGATCTGATCGCACGCGCACCAAGAAGTCAGGGTGAACATGGGTCTGGTTTGAATGGTAAGTTTGAACATTGAGCGCAGCCGCTTTAAGATTCCAAGCCTTCCGCTAGGCCCTGGCTAGCCGCTAGCGTCAATACTAGGTTGAAGTTAAATTCCCCGGGAATACATTGGCAACGCCGCAACTGAAATGTCATTGTGTATTGACTGCTTCAGAGGAAACATTCTTCCATAGTCTCTCTATTGATTAATATTGCAGTGATTAGCCGTAGCATAGCACCAGGGGAGTTTCTTTCTCTTCTTGCATAGGTGGTCGGCGTAACCCGTGGCAACAGCGGCCCTTTCCCGCAAACAGCAGTTTAATCAGGTCTCCTGTTTTACTGCCTCCTGGAATGGAGCACATTCACACAAGCGGCAAAATTCTGCGCACACACGCAAAAAAGAACATGCGCACACAAGCACACACGTATGCAAGCACATGCATGCATGCATGCATGACCATGCAGGCATCTAACACACCTAAGCAAACACACACACACAAACCTGTGCACACACACGTCAGCACACACATGCAAGAAGGCATGCACACATTCAAAACTTGAGGACCCAGAGCTCATGGAGAGCATACAATGGAAGGAAAAACACAAGCTACTTTCTGCTTTATAAAGGGTACTTTCTTTTCTATGATTTTTGTGGACCACTTTAAACTGTGTACTGCTTGTTCATTTTTTCACTGTTTTGCCAGATTGTTGACGACAAATGTAGATTTTAAATATGTTAATTGGACAATAACGTTCTCTTATCTTATCTATTGGCTCGACTATAAGATCCAATTTCTTTCTCAACCAGGGACAATGAACTACAATCAGTTCCATCTCTCAATGCAGACGTTAAGCTAAGACACTACAAGATAATGTTTTATATGAAGAAAAATCTGCAATCTGCCTTGGTCCACAGATCCACCCACAAGAACACACACACCTTGAGATACCAATACGTGTTATGGAAAACACACACGCAAAGTTTATCTTCTCTGTAAGACACGCATACACACTGGAGTGTAATCAGTGAAGGACAGAGAGAAGAAAGGAGCGAATGAGAGCGAGAGGTGCTTAAGGAACACACACGCACACACACACACACACACACACACACACACACACACACAAACACACAAGTTTGGGGATTGAATTCAGCTGGAACAGATATAACAGGCAGACATTTTCCAGATGGTATTATTATGAGGGACTGGGCTTTAGTTAATGAACCTGCTTCATCTCTCCAGCCGATGATATATATATGAGAGAGAGAGAGAGAGAGAGAGAGAGAGAGAGAGAGAGAGAGAGAGAGAGAGAGAGAGAGAGAGAGAGAGAGAGAGAGAGAAAGGGCGTCATCCGAGATTGTAACCAATAGCCCAATAGCAATGTTTCCACCTCCCTCTCATTCTATATATTCTTCTTTCTCGAGTACTTTCCAATGTGTTGACATTTTTAGATTGTTTGGCCATTTTCTTTTTTTTTTCTTCATATCTTACTTTATCTTTTACGTTACTGTATAGTGTAAAGATCCAGGAATGGGATTTCAACAGCTCTGCTTTGTCCACTAAATAAATCATCAAGTTGAATATGGGGCCTATTTTAAGATTAATTGCTTATAACCACATTTATTTGGAACATATTTCAATTGCAGAGAAAATGTGCTGTATGGTCCTAGCCTTTCTGTTATATCGATTTTTCCCGCAAGGAAAAGAAAGATGAGTATTGTTTTTAATATGAAAGTGGTTGAATGACTTTGGTCTCCTTCCAAAATAGTTTGTTGACAGGGAGAGGAGGAGGTGGGAAGAGGGGTGACATGGAGAGGGGGAGAAGCAAGGAGTAAGAGAGGGGGGGAGAAGGAGACGGGGGGGAAGTGGGAAGATGAGACGGGTGGGAGAGGGGGTGGAGGTGAGGGGAGATGGGGAGAGACAGAGAGGGGAAGGGGGAGGAAGAGGGGCATGGAAGAGAGGGGGAGGAGGGGAGGGGAAGGAGGAGAGGGGGAAGAGGGGAGGGGGAGGAAGTGGGATGATGAGAAGGATGATAGAGGGGGGAGGTAAGGGGGAGAAAGAGAGGGGGAGGAGGAGAGGGGGAGGAGGAGAGGGAGAGGAGAAGAGGAAGAGAGCAGCAGGGAGGAGGGGCGTGGAAGAGAGGGGGAGGAGGGGAGAGGACGAGAGGACGAGCAGCGGGTAGAAGGTGAGGGGCTCTTGAGCCGACAGGGGGAATGTGTTGGAAAGTTCTGGTCATCGAGACTACCGTCCTCCAGCTCTGATAACAGCAGAGGGGCGTCTGGAGTGCCACTACTTCATCCATCTCCCTCTACGATGAAAACTCCAAGGACTATAATATAAGTAGTTCAGTGGCACATATTCTTATTGTATTTCACTATAAATATCTGAAAATCAAGATCTTGAAGATGTTACGGGTTGAAATGTTATTCTTGAACAAATGGGAGATTTCTGGTTCATTAAGAGCCATGTAACAAGTTTCTGCCCCTTGAATTTCAGTGTTCCAGAGATGTTGTTGCAACAAGTGAAAATAGGTGAGAATAAGATCCCTTTCTGTTAGTATGAGAGGTTAATGAGTTAGCAGCACCTTGGGGGGGTCGGGGGTTAAGGCGTCTAGTTCAAGGATGGCTACAGGTAGTCTGTAGCTACTAGGGATGAAGCCCAGAGTCTCACCCAAACAGCAGTCTGCACTGTGACAGAATACTGGAGCAGGATCGAGGTTGATTTGGCTGGCGATTCACCCGGTTCAATGTACCCATACATTCTAAATCCATCATACCCTATGCAGAACTAGGGGCATATAGACAAAATATACGGATAAATTGTTGATCATGACTCATTCATGGAACAGGATAAAAAACAGACTCATGCTTTTTTGTTGTTGTTGAGCAGAGTGTTTTTCAGGATAATGATGCAGGATATTGTCCAGGAAATTTGAGCTGTTTTGTGATCTCATTTAGCCATCAAACATAATAAAAACCATCTCTACCAGATACAGACCAAACCACCGATGACGCAGAACAAGTGTTTTTCAAACCCATCTAACCAAATCAATAAGCTCCTAATCAAGTGAAGGCCAATGAAAAAGGCAAATCAGACATCGACGTTTTAGATGAATAATAAACACAGTATCCCACTTCAATAACACATCACATGTCTTGGCAACAGCGCCAAATAAGGCAGGCTACTATACGAGGCCATTCATAAATATCACGGGAGGGCAGGTGTTATGGTCTTGGTGGGGGTGGGGGGGCTATATAAAGACACCACGACAGCATGTTTACATTAACAACATTTAAGAGTGCCATGTTCAAGACAAAAAGCCAGTTTCGGGCCCGACACATTATTGGTGCGCATTTTGTAAACAATGACGACAGAAATAGTCTCCAACAGTAACCCCTGAATCAAGTCTAACACGTTCACTTCTCCCAGTTTTCCCACTGCTCTCCCTCTAGACCCCTTCCAAACTCTCTTTAATTTAATGTCATATGTTCCCTTACTCGTCAGACAGTCGCTGGCCAGGATCAGCGTTGCCAGCAAGGCGAGGCGGGAGAGGATTGCGGGCCGGACGGCTCCGGAGGACCGCATCCTGCAGAGCTCTCCTACCATGGCAGCGACGCACGGACACCAGGGACCATTCCTCCGCCGCGTACCCCCCGTGAAGAAAAAATAAATAAGAGCGTCCTCAAAAAAGCCTCTTGGTGTAGACCTGTTTAGCAATCTTTAAATCAAAGCGGACACGCATGCTCTTGGAGGATTCATGGTGAGGGTTATCGGGCTCGGACGCTCGGTTGTGGATGAGGTGCTTCTGATCACACGGTGTGTGTGTGTGTGTGTGTGTGTGTTTTCGCTGTTGCCCGGCTGGATGAGAGGAGAAACGTCACTGTGTCGTCACGACGTCTCATCTTCACCACGCAGAGGAGACCCGTGGGCGTGTCCATCCATCCACGAAGTCATCTTTGCCAATGTGGTCCCTGAAAAAAAAACTAAGGCTACAAAAAAAACATCACCAACAATGGAATCGAATGCAACAAAACATAAAACAAGATTTACTTAGTACTTCTTCACATTTCTAAATTAGAAAAATAGCAATAGCCTTAATGAAGATTCCGAAATGTATACAAAAACATGAAACGTTCACCCCATACAGCAACTACACATAGGCCTAACTTTATTATATGTGTAGCTTATAGCCGACTACTACCTGCAACACAGGAACACGCTGGACTCCTGATAGTAATATTGCCATCAACCGTCTGCTTTGCATAGGACAGAGGTAAAGTCAAATTTCTGTTATCATCTTCTGTGACAACTACACCCTCAACTGACTTCACAGATCTCTCTTAAACCCATGTCCTCCAAAAAAACTAGGAGAAATAAAAATAGTATCCTCAAACCAGAGGGGAAGGAAGAAGCCTTGATAAGGAACACACAAAGGAGACCGAGTTGACTCCTTGTGGAGCGACAGGGTCGAACAAGGTTCATCATCCGTTGACTACAGTACAGCCTGCGAAGAACCAAAAGAAGAACAAATACAAAGGCAGTCATGCTGGTATATTTAATCGATAATTATTTATTATCAATAAACATGTGATTCACAATTCAGCGTAAAACATATCTAAAAAGTAGGCTTTTCGAAAAGGTTGGGGAGACGAATACACTTGAAACAATAAATAAAGCAGGAGCAGGGGAGAGTGTGTCTGGGGGCTGGGGGGGGGGGGACTTTAAAAAGGATTTGTAGTTCCATTCCAGGGATTTATACATATCATACAACATCTCTTCGATAAGGGGTCGACTCAGGTAAAATAGTGTCATTCATGCGTGTGGAGGGGAAATGGTTTGATGTCGAGATATTGGGAGCTTTATACAACAAGGCTTTGAATGACCGATTTGTCTTCTTTGTTGTGCTGACATCGATGAAGAGTTCAGTGAAACCGAGGATGCAGACAATGATTTCGAAAAAGGCATTGTGTATGGATTATTTGCGTGTGTTCCAACACCATTTAATTTCTCCCACAGAAGGGGGGTGAGACAGGGAAACAGAAAGAGAGGCAAGAGAAGAAATTAAAGGAAAATTTAGTCAAACGAACTAGATTATCGATAACAAATCGGAGGGTTACTTGCACGTTTTTCCTGCAAACCCTAAAGAACCCAAGACCACGTGCACGCTCTCAGCCCGTGCACGCTCCCACCACGCGGATACATGTAAACGCTTCGGTTGTGTAATAGTCTTCGGAATAACCCTCCGCTACCCATCAAACAGCATCGCATAGATCACGCCTCTATAGGGTAGAATGTATGCGTGTGTGTGTGTGTGTGTGTGTGTGTGTGTGTGTGTGTGTGTGTGTGTGTGTGTGTGTGTGTGTGTGTGTGTGTGTGTGTGTGTGTATATATAAAAAAATAAAAGGAGAAATAAATGGCTTGGGCATTTCTCAGTAAGGCCGCTGGTGTAGTGCAGATGTGTGGGTGAAGTGCATGTGCATATTAACCAAGCTGTGCATGTAGGAGTTGTTTGTTACCCCCTGAAAAATGCTATAAAAAAAAAAAAAAAAACCTATCTTCATCTCATCCTCTCCAGCTCCTCTTCCTCCTCCCCGGGCTGGGGGGCCCACTGCCTTGCTCACTGGCTGCAGGGTCCGGAAGAGTCTTCCTCTGCACTCTGAGAGTCATTGGGCCGCGTGGGTTCCAGCTCTGGCTGTTGCCTTGGCGACTCAGGCGCCGCCCCCTTCTCCTCCTCGCTGGTCGGCAGCGGGGGTTGCGCTGATGCTGCCGCTGCCGTCGGCGTCGTGGTGGTGGTGGTGTCCGGTTGCTCCGGGGGAGGAGCCCTCTTGTCCTCCTCGCAGTCCGCCGGCGGCGGGGGGGCTGGTGATGCCGCCGCCGCCGCCGCCGTCGTCGTCGCGTCCGGTTGTTCGGGGGGAGGAGCCACCTTCTCGTCCTCCGCCTCCTTGCCGTCAGCCGCCGGCGGGGGTGGGAGGGAGGCGGTGGTCGCAGGCTCCGGGTCCGTCGACGGGGGGGCGGCCTCGGGGGGCGTCGGCTTGGGGCTCGAGGGGGGCGTGTCCTGGACACACACTGGGGCGGCGGTCACCGGTGCCGGGGGAGGCGGCGGCGGCGGCTCCTCCGAACTCTCCTGCGGCGCCTTGGGGACGGGCGCCGCCTCGACCGTTTCCTTGACGATCTCGACGTCGGCCGGCTCCTGTGCGGCGTCGTCGGCGGCGGCGGCGGGCGCCACCTCGGCGTTCTCCTCCCCCTCCACCGCCGCCGCCGGGACGCCTGCTGTGAGGGCGGGTGGCGCCCCACTCTGGGCCGGGGGGGCAGACGGCTGCTCCTCCCCCCCGGCGGCGGGGGGGGGCGCCTCCTTCTGAACGACCTCCTCGCTGCCGGTCTCCTCGGAGGGGCCGCCGCCGGTCGGAGCGGCGGGGGGGGGCGCCCGGATCTGCCGGACCCCCGGCGACGCCGTTGCAGCCGCTGTTTGGTGACCCGGCAGGAACCCCGCCCTCTTTATCCTTTTCCTCGTCCACCACCTCCTCCTTCTGTTCCTCGTCATCTCCCTCCTCCTCCTCCTCCTCCTCCTCCTCTGGTATTCCGTCCACCCCCGGCACGTCCAGGCAGGACGCGTTGGCCAGTGTGGGGGAGCCCTCCACCTGGATCATGGAGACCACCTGCTTCATCCTCCCCCTCTTCTTCGGGGCCTCCGCTCCGTCGTCGTCGGCAGCGTCCGCTCCGCCCTCCTCCCGCTCCTCCTCGCGGGCCCCGTACTCCTCGGCCCAGTCGATGGAGGGGTTGTCCCCCAGCAGGTGCAGGTTGGGGTCGCTGCTGGTCAGCACGATGCTGTCCCGGTACAGGTTGTGTCTGCGCTGGACCGCTGCGTCCTTCACAGCTGGGGTGGGCGGGGAAGACCGGAGAACAAGGAGTTTGTTTTGACATGCTCTCCGTCAGAATGTCTACATGGGTACACCTTAGCGGTATGAGCTTGAGTCGTTAGTTACACAAAAAACTGCTGGAATCATTGTTTTTACCTTTTAACTTAACCAACGGCCAACTACCACCGATCAGTTATGAGCACATAAAACATGCGAGGGTCACTTGGTGTAAACCGCCTGCATACATTAGAAGATCACCGGTCTGGTGTACAGAACTAAATAAGAAATGGGGACATTGACATTCTTTGCACTTTTCTTAATTTTTCTCTCTCTCTTTGCCTCCTGACATCACACAGCTTTGTGTAGACCGCAACGTGTCTTTTTACCGGCCCGGGTCATGGATCAAAGGTAAAACCGTACTCACCGGTCATGATGTCCTTCATGACGGAGTGCAGCACCACCTCCTCGAAGATGCTGTCCACCAGGATGAAGCGCGTGAAGTCCTCGAAGATCAGCTCCTGGAAGCGCGGCAGGTCCTGGAAGGAACGATCATTCATTTCGGATTTATTTGTGTGCTTTTAAAGAGGTCAAGATGTCAAGAGAGAGGGCAGAGAAGAGTGGAAGAGCAAGAGCAACGACAAAAAACATCGCCCCCCCCCCCTCTCTGCTCCCTTCCATCCTAAGATTCTGAGCCATTGACAAGTGTTGCATTTTGCTGTTGTTTTGAGTTTAAATGTAGCTTTCTGAATTAGACCACCTCTTATCCAAGTAATTGACGGAATACCAGAACACGGTAATGCTGCCGTATTAAGAAAAGCAATCAGGTATCTATAGGGAAAGCGGTTCTTTGCCTTCTTTACTTGAGTAGCGTAGTGTGTCCCACTACAGCACCCGTAGATCCATTACACCGCGATGATGTCACTGACCTCATTCTGACATAGAAAAGAGCTTTATAAATAACCCCGCCGCGATAATGGAGGATTAAAATAGACTCATGGCTCACACATACTGAGATTTCAGTACAATTAGCATACAATGACCCAGTGGGTGTAGTTTCTGTCTATATTCTTTATTTTATTTATTATTATCATTTTGTACTGTATAGTCTAATATGTAAAGGCTTACATATTGAGCTTCCTATTGTTGAATAGCAACCATAAATAGCCATGGTTTGAAATCACTGTGGTGAGGAAATGTAGTGTTTAGTATGAGGCCCTTAGTCTAGATCTACCAGTGCCAAAGCTCTACAGGCCGACCTCATGAGGGCAAGCATGAAGATACTTACAAAGGAATGAACAAATGGACGGACAGACCGACTAAAAAGATGAATGTGGTTCTAGGTCGGTTCCTCTGAGGAGGAGGAGGAGGAGGAGGAGGAGGAGGAGGAGGAGGAGGGTTCTCACGGAGGAACAGGATGGCGTGAGCTGCTTCAACATGTAGGGGATGAAGATCTGGAGCAAAGCTTCTCTGAAGAACCTCTTCCTCACCGTGCTGCTGTCGTAGTCAAACTTCTGCAGGACAACACACACACACAATATGTCCAGATGTTGAATAGTATAGAACAGAGAACATATACACAGGCGTTTAGTGTACAGAGCAGAGATGTACAGATGCAAGGAAGGAGTTTGGTATAGAACACACGGATTACAGATGTTAGAAAGAAGTTGGGTTCAGAAGAAAGATTCCAGAGAACAGTGAGTCATAAGTGAATTCATTAATCCCATAAGTAATTGGTGACTGAAATAATTCATAATTCATTCATTAAGAAACAATGAATGAATGGACAGATTAACAACTGAATTAATCATGATTTAACAAATGAATGAGGTGATGAATGAAGGACGTAATGATGGAGGGCTTGGCCATGTGAGGGCTCCTTCAGTACCTTGATTACGCGGTCCTGGCAGCGCTGGATGGTCTTACAGAGACCCTCTGTACCTTGAGCCTCCAGACTCTGGTGAAGAATCTGCTCAAACGTATACACAGCATCATCCATTTGCTGGGGGGACAAAGTCGGAGACAGGCCGACACACACACACACACACACACACACACACACACACACACACACACACACACACACACACACACACACACACACACACACACACACACACACACACACACACACACACACACACACACACACACACAGAGGGTGGGGGTACAGGGGTACAGAGAGAGATAGTCATTGTTAATTAACCAGATCCACACACACAATCCCATGCCTCCAGAGCCTGGATAGCTCAGTCGGCAGAGCATCAGACTTTTAATCTGAGGGTCCAGGGTTCAAGTCCCTGTTCAGGTGGCGTTTTCCATGACTGGGAATATTGAAGATCTTATGGATAAAATACTATTCGGAGTTAGTGCAGGCATGCCAGAACATATGTACTTACATTGTTTATAATTATAAAATTTGCAATTTTAATCATGTTCTGATTCAGTGTCAACCACTTAAAATTCACAACATATTGGTCTGTATATATTCATTGGGAGATAATTTGAGTCAGTCATTTTGTAATGTAAATTTTCAAGCATCCTTCTGTTTGGTGCAGGTATACACGGATCTGTTCTTTATACTTGGATTGAAGTAGTTCTGGATATGCCTTCAAATCAATATGTCCATGACTTCCCAGAACAGAAGCAGTACTTATGTAGATGATGTGGCTGCTATACATCCACCTAGCCACAAGAGGGCGCTGCTACACCATCTGTTGTGCTGCAGAACTTTCTTCACATGGTTTTAAAAACAAACTATCCAATTACTTCCCCAAAGAAATCTGGATTGATTGTTTTCCATTTTTGGTTGTCCAATGTCAGAATCAGACCGCATGAAACTTTTCTGAAATAATTTACAGTTCCTAGTGAAAACAAACTTTTCATCTCAAAATAACATTTATCACTTGATACAGGGACACAGCGCAAAAATATTTAGTTCTGGATCAAACAATTTGTCTCTCTGTCAGCTCGTTCTTCTGACAGGAAATGGTGGCAAACGTTGTCCTTGAACGGTTTCCTGTTCACGCGTTGTTTATGAACTCTGAGTGACCCTGACTTTGGACGCCCACCCCCCTATCTAGACCAGCCACGCAGACAAGTTCCATTCTGTAAAGAAAGGAGCCAGCCATGGTTACACTCCTCTCTCTGTGTGTGTGTGTGTGTGTGTGTGTGTGTGTGTGTGTGTGTGTGTGTGTGTGTGTGTGTGTGTGTGTGTGTGTGTGTGTGTGTGTGTGTGTGTGTGTGTGTGTGTGTGTGTGTGTGTGTGTGTGTGTGAGAGAATGCCTGAGCCCTTGGTGCTAAACATCTGGAAAAGTATAAAAAGGAGTGTTGTCGTGGCAATGCGCTTTAGCAACACATTAAAGCTTTTCGCTGTCCGACTCAGAACTAATGTCAGGCACTTAGCAGACAATTATGCAAAGTAGCACTTTAGGGAGAAAGCCTTTCTTTTAGGAAGCCTAAAGATTGACACAGAAAAGCTTGGATGAGTTCCAAACATGCAAGTCAAGTTTCCTTTGATACAATTTGCCCAAAAAAAGTTTTAAATAAACAAATTTTAGATGGATAAAGTCTGAAAAGGAAGCCACAATGACACTGTTTTAAAGAGACACACCTGTGCTTGTAGTTCTATCTTTTTTTTTTTCTCTGTGTCTAAACATGTTAAAATCACCCCCAAAAACCACCAAACCGGTCCACAGAAACAGAAATGATCCCCAGGTAGTTAACAAGGTGACCACATTGTGTAATTGCAGTAGCTCACCAGATTGGGCGATGTTCACCTAATGATTAATAGCTTTGGATATTTGGCTGCTCCAAAGTGAAATGTCACCCATTGAAAAAAGCCCTCTAGTTGATCCCGGATCTCCTCACCTCTCTCATGAGGATCTGGGCTCTCTGGACGAACACGGAGGGGCTGGAGACGTCAAAGCGCTGCTGCAGGCCGTCCAGACTGAGCCGCTCCACCTGCTCGTAGCAGCTCTGCATCTTCACCGGGTGGAACGCCAGCATGGAGATCTTGTCCATGTGCTGGACGGCCGAGAGAAGAGGTGAATAATAAGGATAAGATAAGATGACGCTTTGTCTATCCCAGACTGGAAAGGTGGGATTCGCTCTGTGTCACTTTGGATAGAAATGTCAGGTCAGTTACTTAATAAATGCTTAATGCATGACCTCCATCCTAGAGATGGATCTAGACATTAGATATAACTGCTGACTGAAAAGGCATCTGTACCAAGCTGTCCTGGCTAAAGCAAACCTTTCCTAGTGTCTAATCATGCTTTAGGTCACCAGTTCCCAGCATGTGAAACATAACAATACTGACGACTGTGGACCACGATATTAGCAGGCTGTATACGTAGGTGACTCATGTCTCCAGCTTGGTTACCAGGAACTCTTATAAGTCCTCCATGAGTCATGCACATGCACGCAATTGGTAAACTAAGAATGGAAATTATTTTCCTTGGTGACAAGGATGTATCACGGTCTTGCGTTCACGGTTCTCCGTTTGGTACAGTTTTTGCAGCGCAGGCAGTGAAGGGTGTTCCATTCATTTACGTTTCCCGGCCATAACGCCAACGCTGAAGGAACGCACATTAGCATGATGCTCGCTGGGTTTCAGATCCTTATATCCAAGTATTGTGAAATACTTGACGCACACACACACGTACACGCACACGCATACGCACAAACCCACACACCTCTGCCACCGTCTCCTTGGTGCCCTCATTGACGGCGTTCTTGCTCATGTCCACCAGCTCCCGGAAGAAGACGTCCCGGACCTCCGAGAAGCCTCTGCTGGTAGGTTCCATCAGCGCCTCCAGGATGGAGCTGATGTAGGGCTGGATGCTCACCTTCAGCAGCTTGTCCGCCTTGGACAGCACCACGCCTGGGGAGACAGGGGCAGAGGAGCTTGGGTCAGGGTCTGGCTCTCCCAGGTGAACCTCTACATGAACACCGGCAATGCCGGCGCTTCTGGGTGGTGGGTGTTGTGAACACATAAGACGATGGATTTCATATCCTGCACAGTTGCTTTTTATGCTTGTACGTCTGCACGGGGATGAATCTCAAATTGCAGTTTTGTATGTGACCTGCAATAAAAAACGCATTCCTGATTCTGTTGCATTTTGACATTTATAGCCTCACGATGTTCTTGCAGTATAGCGGACTCTCGCATCAAAAATAAGACAAACCAATCAAATGTCTATGACTCACCATGTGGCATGCCCGAGGTATGTCAGGCCGACTTTGTTTACATAGCATTGTTTCTAAAAGCTGGGCGTGTGCTGTGCAGTATTGTGTTCTTTAAGGATCACATTCTGATCATGCTCACAAAATGTCTGGCTACTAATAAAAGTATTAAGAGTTGGTAACAGAAACTAATACTGGAATGTGCAACACCAGTTTCATCTGCCAATCAACCAGAACAAAGGATTGACACATGGCATTGAGGTTAGATGAGGTAACATTTGGTTATGCACACAGAGACACATTGAGATTCGAAGGGAAGGATATCCATGCTTTCTTTAAGGCCCCGGCCTTAAAGAAAGCATAACATTGACAGGGCGCGCACCTGTGTTGCATTAGCTGCAGCACAGCAATGCAGTGAGACATTAGCTACAGCACTGCGTTAGCTGCAATTGCTACCGTGCCGAATTAGCTGCGTTGGCTGCCGGACTGGGAAAGCGGCGACGCTGCGTTAGCCGTAGCGCTACACGGCCTGCAGGGTGTTCACCTGACCTCTGATCTTGTTGGTGACGTGCTCCTTTGAGGTGATGATCTGGTCCATGTCTGTGCGGATGGAGGCCTCCAACAGGGGGCGCCCCGCCTCGCAACGCTGCTCCAGCGCACGGAACTGCGCCTCACACTGCCGCTGCACCAGGCTGTACACCGCGTCACTGATCTGGACACACACACACACACACACACACACACACCCCTGTCAGAACCTGGAAATTCCCATTCACACACAGACAGACTATGGCACGGTCCCATTTCTCTTCCCTTGACAAGAACACTTGCTTTGTGTTCCCTAAGCTGCAAGTCAGCTACCGAGCTGGGTAGCGTTCAAGGGATGATTTTAAGGGAAAAACAGCACTCCCCCTTGCTCTCTTAAGCATTGGGACACACTACCCCTTTGTGAGACTTTGCCAAATCTAGGGTTCGGGCTCAAATCTAGGGGAAGGGGGAGAATTGGGCCAGGGCCTAAGTGTGTGACTATGAAGCAGGTTATTATGGCCCTGGCTGTCCTCACCAACATCCAGTTGCGCTGCCTCTCGTGCATCTTCCCTTTGAGGCGCGGGGAGATGAGGTCCCTGATCTCTGGGAGCAGGATCTCCATCACCAGGTTGGAAAGGATCTGCAGACACAGACAGACACATGAATCAGAAACACACACACACATACAAACACATACACGTCGATCAAATCAACACGATCCACAAGCCAAGCGGACACATCCCGTAGTTTTACACATGCATTCACCCATGCATTTACACGTGTACAGTACACAAAGACACGTCGGTGTTTGAACAGTGGTTGCGTTAGTAAGGTGTGGCTTGGTGTGTGTTTGTAGGCGTGTACGGGGGTAGGTGTGGTTTTTGTGTGTGTGTCGCTAGGTGTGGCTTTGTTTGTATGTGTGCACACATGACAGCTCCCTGTGGAAAAGGCGCCTAACGGAGATCAAACCAATATAACCGACCAAACCAATGCAAGTGTGCTCACTTGCATGACTGTGTGGTAATGCACATCCACCTGTATAAACTTCTACACAAAAAAATATACTGAAAAAGTTATCTTAACACGTCAGAAGAATTGTCTTTAATCTTTATATATTAGCTCCATCAGTGTCCACTCCCTGGATGCTTCTCAAAAGCTGACCTCTTCAAACCTATTCACTCAAGTCATTGAGAACAACGCACTCAAAGATGGCCAGCTGAAGTAATTCCATTTCGCGGCCCGAGGGCTGTAAACTAAACACCACCTGAACAACACCTTAATTTGTAGAAAACACAGAAGTCGTAGATAACATATCAAGCTCCAACAATATAGAGGTACCGCAGGCTGTTCCCAACAACAGGTGGAATAATCTTGACGTTTGTTTTTCCATGGATTAAAGAGATTGAGGAGCGAGGTCAACCGGTCGGGAAGAGGCAGCAGTGTGTGCCTAGGGGCTGTGGTGCTACCTAACGTTGGGAACGTTACTTTAAAAAAGTAATTAGTTATAGTTACTCACTACTTGTTTCAAGTAGTGAGTGCGTTAGTAACTGAAATACTCAGTTACTAATGCACTCACTAAAGTAACTATTTGCGTTACTGTAAAAAAAGAAAGTTGCTATATGTCAAAGAATTTGGATTTTTCCGGGCAGTTTTCACATGGCCTTAATGTGTTAAATGGTTGAACTGCCAATTCAAGGCCCTGATATACATCCAACTGAATTCTAATTGGCGTGGTTGCAAAGGCTGTGGAACATCTGCAGAATACTACAGAAATTGCCAACTTTTCATTGGTTTGCTCCGGACTCGCCATTTCTGCTGCTTCATCAAATCTGTTTGGTGTGTGCGTGTGCGTGTGCGTGTGTGTGTGTGTGTGGCGCGCATGTCCTGGCTTGTGTGTAAAAACACTGGCTCCGATTGGCTACCATGAAACATGACTCTGCCTTAGCCAATCATAATCGCTTATCTCGTTGTTAATCCCACCCGGTCTCCTCACTAGCAGTTTGTGTTGGAGCCAGGGGTGCGTTCGGATTACGCAGTTCATTCAATCAATTCATAGAAACGCACCGCATTTAACGTACAGTATTGGTAACGCTGTTGTAACGACGGAAACAGTAATTAGTTTGATTACCCCGTTACTGAAAAAATAACGGCGTTACCTAACGCCGTTCTTTTAAACGGCGTTATTACAAACACTGTACCTGACTGATGCCAATCTATTCAGGCATCCCTGTTCACCCTGGCTGTGGTGCTACCTGACTGATCCCAAACTATTCAGGAATCCCTGTTTACCCTTCAGGACACAGCGGGCATAAATAAGTGAAGGTGTGAAACCAGTGGATACCTTGGAAACATAAAGTCGTCTCAGTAATGTGGTCAGATTCTATATATAACATGGAATCTAGTAAAATGTTACATATATCCTGGGCTCTTTTATATTTGAACACACACACACACGCACACACACACGCACACGCACACGCACACGCACACACACAACTGGAGAATCTAACCGGCGACCCTCCGTTTGGAGAGGACGAGCTGCTCACCTGCGGGTGCCCGCCACACATCATATCCCAGGTACCGTACTGGCCCTTGGCCTGCCGGAAGAGACGCACAGAGTCTGTGAAGGCTGGGGTCTGAACCCTGCTCTCCTCTGACAAACCTGCCGAGAGAGAACAAACACAAAGTCACACCCTAACCCTATTATGTGACCCATTTTCTGCCTGCTCAAACACTCGTTATTCATGTATAAAGAAATGGTTTGGCCTTTTTGGACACGACAGGAGGAAAATGGGTTGAAACAGATGGGGAAAGCTGGTATTACCACAGGTCAGAGTTAAACATGGTCACTATAGGATGTATCTCTTAAGCGCTTAGCGAACTAGCAGTTGATCCCCGCTAATAACTCCTGGTAAAAACAAAAAAACAACACGTGTTGCTTTGAGAAAAAAAAGGTGCACTGCTCCACTATGCAGTTCCATCCGCCAACATGATTGCTAGCAGCAGAAAAGAGAAGCAGGACTGTGGTTTCATGAGCAAAGATTAAGCTTTTTCTGTTACGGATTTATCCGTCCATTTTTTAACTGCCAACACTGCCACCATACGACACGTCCTGTGGGACTGCACAAAATCACTAATCACTCGACTTGGCCACCGACTCTGTTCTTGAATTGACCCTCCTTTGTTACTTTAAGTGAAACTTTGTTTTTTTTTTAAGAATTTAAATGAACATGCTTTTTTCTGCAAATGTAATCTCTGAATGCCTGTTGTGTTGAAGGTTGCCATGGAATACAACTAGCAGAAGTATACAGTGCGGCTCCATACAGTGACCGGTTTAGGGAAACTTATGTTTTAGGGGGTTATCATGGAGACGCCTACAAACAGCAATGAATGTGGGTTTTAGGGGAAGTAGATTCAAAAGTTCTTCCTTAAAAGTATTAGATCATAATTGATAATCACGTCACATGAAATTAGCGTGATGTTGGCTCTGCGTCTGCTGTACAAACACGCTAACGTTTTTGGGCACAACGTATACGTAAAGATTAGTTAAAGAGAACAAAGTCAGACACGTAAGAGGATGTTTCAACAATTCGCTCCGTGGGGCTTTTTCAATTATAATGTTTGTACGAAGGTGTTTTCAGTTGCGAGTTAGAATTAGACAACTGTGATTCAGAAAGCTAAACAGGCTCTACATTAGGGTAGAGAGGGTTGGAATGTAGCTATGACACAGCCAGTAAGTGTATGAGCCTGTGTGCATTCTGAGTAGGGCAGTTATGGACCACAGACAGGAAATCATAGCCCCTTAAGATAGCACTGTGTGTGTGTGTGTGTGTGTGTGTGTGTGTGTGTGTGTGTGTGTGTGTGTGTGTGTGTGTGTGTGTGTGTGTGTGTGTGTGTGTGTGTGTGTGTGTGTGTGTGTGTGTGTGTGTGTGTGTGTGTGTGTGCGCGCATTGGAGATAAGGACAAAGAGGAAATACGGATAATAGATTTTATATGCATCCAACCTAATTGAAAGCTTTATAATTCTCTACAACTAACCCACTCATAAAAACATTCACTTTCTAGCCATAACATTATGTTGTAGACATGTATATATTTTTATGCATATTGTACTGTTTGTATGTGTATATTTTTTTACATGTTCTCTTGCCTTGCTGTACTTTGTGTTTGAGATTGGTACTTTAAAAAGGTATTCTGGATCAGAATACAATTTTCTTTAGGGTTTGGTCCCACAATTGTGACCAACTCTAACTTTAGTACCTGAACTTTAAACAGCACACTGAGTGTTTCAGTGTCCGAGACACACTACCAGCAGCCCCTCCCAAAGCACACCTCACGACATCGTAACAAGCTGAAATAACCAAACATGCAACGTGAGGACCAGCAAAACACAGGAACCGTTGTCCCGGGCAACGGCGGCTGTTTGGTTCTCCCACACTTTAGCAAGGTCAATGAAACGCTGTGTTGTTGGTCAATGAAAGGATCACTTCCTTTTTACAGGCTTTCGGCCCCAAAAACAGAGGCTCAGAATAGAAGAGTGTGTGATGATTAACAAAAATTGGAAATACCTTGTGAAATAGTTTCTCTATAGTGAACTCTGGCCAGAGATCTGTGCTAGCAAGTGTTTGCATAATGAGTCACACAGCGCCCCTTAATGAACGGGACGACCACGCCTTCATGGGGACCTCATTTCTACCTGCCAGTCACCCTGCCTATCTTCTGAATGATTTGGCCGGATATGTGGCAACCTGCTCCCGGCGTAAAGACACCTCTGGCATTTGAAATCACACCCTCTGTGTCACATACACACACGTATTTTAAGTAATGCTACGGAATTTTCTTACATTCTGTATGATGACAAAAACTCCCTCACTAAACCTTTTAAGGACACTTATTCCTTTTTGTTTACGACTTCAGTGGAAAGTCAGCAAAAGTGACTCCCGGTGGATTTGGGTTCGAACACACAACCTTTAAGCTACGAGTCAAACCAAAGCTACACAACTATCCAATCCCCCGATTAGGACATCAATTATTTTCAAGAAACCTACTGTATATAGAAGGCTTTGCCTCTTATCATGTGTTGCCAATAGTCATTCCAGATGTTACATCTCAGATGTTTATAAATATCTGAAGCGACTGCTCCACAGCTGTCTGAAGGCTTTTAATACAAGCCCCAGAGTAACTGTCTGCGGGCTCCATTACCCACCAAAGACTCACTAATTAATCTAAAGTGAGGTTTCTAAACACAGGTAAACCCATTTAGAACACAAGGACATACTGTGTATTTACACACACAGTTCATTTCAAATGTTAATACATTACATCATTAACATTCTTAAATTATATTCAGAGTTTGTATTCCTGGCAAAAGAAAGTCCTTTGTAGTGCCGCATTTGTAACCATTTCAAGTGAATATCTGCCAACAAAGGTGACGTGTTCTGTAAGAGTTATTTTCTGAAAGAAGCAAAGATGAAATAACCGATGCACGAAAATAGACACGTCTACAGTACATCACATGCCAAGTGTTGAAGAACGCTGTGGGTCCTGCCGCTGCCTGCATTTATGGATCTGTGAGCATAGTTGGTGAAGGGAAACACAAACCCTCTCCCTGGGATTCAACCATAAGTCCCCACTGCGTGCTGGGAGGGAGGCAGGACATGAGTGCAGTTCTGCAAGGAAACTCTCAGGAGGCACCAGAGCCACTAAGTAAGCCCTCTGTCGTTGCAGAGTAAACAGTTCTAGCGAGGAGCTCCAGCTCCGCGTGGGGAACAAAGATGGTGATTATGTCAGGTCGGTCACAACGTGGCTCCGCTTCTCTCGCACACCTTTTAACTGTTCTGCATTCTCTAACAGTTCTGTTTAACATGATTACATGTACCTCAACTTCAGTACAGAGGAAACCAACTATCAAAACTATGGAAAAGTACTTGGGCTGCCTTCACCCAAACATAGTTCAATGTCCTTTAAACATCTTTCAACAACTGTAACAACGGGAAAAGTACTCCACTAGAGGGTGGATCAGAAATCCACCCTGTGTGCGTGTATGTGTGTATCTCTGTGTGTGTGTGTATCTCTCTGTGTGTGTGTGTGTGTGTGTGTGTGTGTGTGTGTGTGTGTGTGTCAATGGCTTCTACCAAAACCTGTCCTGTGTAGCACATTGTTATTGCGCTTAGCTTCAGGGAAAGCAGGGATGAGAGTGTGCTGAGCGCTAACCGGATAGCAACTTAGCATGACAGAAGGTTAGCGTGTTCCACCAAAACGAGTCATGTTTATCTCATAGTTACAGGGCTTTTTTTCGTTACTTGCTTCAGTGTATTTAAAAGCACACAATGACTGCTTAGAACTACCAGAAGCCAATTGCAGTGCGTTTTTAAGAGCAGGAGAAATCAGGGCCCATCGCTGACCAGGAATGACTAGACAAAGTGATGGGTTGAAAGGTAGCACTCCCCTTTCTCTCTTACCTCCCTCCTGCCTGCCTCGTCCAAACTCCCGGATTGGGTGACTTATGGTACACTTGGAAAGAAGCCATTTAATTGGGAAGTGTGACGTTGGAATGGAGGAGAAGGAGGCTGAGTAGGCGGAGGTGAGAGAGGTGGTATTTGAGTAGTTGGTGGTGTTGCTGCTAAAGGTATTGGAGGAGTTGGGGGAGGTGGAGGAGGAGGTAGGAGCAATTCAAAGAGAGAGGGGGAGGTGGTGGTGATGAGTGTGGTGGTGTCCCCTCTTGCTCACCATCTTTGGTCAAGCACACACACACACACACACACACACACACACACACACACACACACACACACACACACACACACACACACACACACACACACACACACACACACACACACACACACACACACACACACACACACACACACACACAAAAGAAAGAAGAGATGGAGAAAGAGAAAGATAACGAAAGAGACACAGATACAGATAAAGAGCCAGGAAGATTGAGAAAAGCATGAATAAAACCCTCTATAGGGCTACATTAAAAAAATATCTACATCTCAAGCCCTCAGTGTACTTTAATCCATCTGATGTCTAGGAGGGAGCTCGAGATGTGTGTGGGATTGAGGTAAGGGATAAGGGAGGAAGTATGATGGAAACCTTAACAGCTAAAGAGGAACTACAAGGAGCAAACCTCACAAGGGAAGCATGAAGCCACATTTACATGTTTTGGCCGGGTCGTCACAGTGGAATTACTGCAACAAAAGTCTCCTTGATTTGTAGCGAAACCGCATTTCGGATTTAACATCCTAACCAATAAAATAAAATGCCAGTCAGTAAGTTAAACACACACAGTTCTACCCGTTCTTCTCCAACCACCTCACAGAACTTTAAAATGTTTCAGACATGTTGGTTCTTGCCCTCACAGAATTGCACACCCTCCACTTATTCCCAGAAGGCTTACGATGCTAATATAAGTTTTTAATCTTAGAACATGAAATTGCGCAATGGGCATTTTGTAGTCATGCTGAACAAACCGGAACTTGTTTAAAGAGATGAAGTCACTGTTTTTCGAATATTGGAAAGCGGATGTAGGATCATCTGACTATGACCGAAGGGCAGTATACCTCCAAAATTTGTCGTTATGCACTTATTTTTTTAGCGAACTAAAAGTTGCAATACATAACATTTTGACTAGCTCTTAGCATAGAATGGACCTGGACATATCTGTACTAAATGCTGATCGATAGTGATTTATCTAATGTCATCAATAAAAGCACCTCCTATAACTGATACACATGCTGGCCGACCCGTACCGCTCCCTTTGTTCAAGTGGCATGTTGCAAGGTTTCTACAATATCCAAGAACAAACCATTTATTTGCATGCTAAAGTCTAGAACATTTGGCTAGTGTGACCACGCCATCCGTATTCCAGCACGGAACAGCCCCTTGGCCACGGCACACTTGGGAGAGGTGTGCCGTGGCCAAAGTACAGATGCTAATGAGATGACACGCGCACACGCACGGATACGCAACGTGAGCTGGATGATGTAGTCCAGGTCTATTCAACTAGCGGCCCGTGGGCCAAATGCGGCCCCTCTTAATTTTTTTCTGGCCCGCAAGAGGTTGCATGCAAAAAATAAATAAAATAAAGGAGAAACATAGTTGCATGCAAATCGGGTTTCTGTGTGTAGCCGGTGATACTAGCCAGTATCAGTACCCCACAATCAGGAACTGGCATCACTTATTCTGACAATGTTTGGCTCAACCGATACGTGTGAGTCTAGCTTTTCTCATATGAATGCCATCAGAACAAGGGCACGTTGCTCCATGACCTATGAGAAGCTGCATGAGTGTCTCAGGATGAGCCAAACTAGGCAAACAAGGCAGTGCAATCTTTCTCACTGACTCACTGGCTCAAAATGTCTCATATGTACAGTAGTTCTGTTTTGCGGTGATTCAAACAACATTGTTGAATTCTAAATACGTGTCCAAAATATGTGAGAACAAAATCTTTTATAATGATATGATTAAAAGTGAAGAAGGAAGGAATGCGTCTGACAAGTTTATTCCATGTAGTAGTACTATATATATTAAGTTAACACTACTTTAAGTACGATTTATTTGTAGCGATTCATTCACGTAGTTTTACTCTGTGTGGCCCATGAACACCCAGTGGTTTTCCTTTTCGGCCCACTTGTTAAGGAGGTTGAATAGCCCTGATGTAGTCCTTGCGCGGCCCTTCTTTCTTTAGGTCCATGCCCTTCTTCCCCACACCAATCATTTTAAACAATGGCGTCAAGCGGTTCACGAGTGGGTTTACGTTGGTGCGATAGTGAAGTCGAGTGTTTATTTGAAATTTGGGCCGACGACAGCATTCAGTCACAGCTGGGCACCACGCCTGGCGATGACGTATTTATCTTATTACGACGTGATGACGTATGTATGAAGGAACAATCGTGCCCAGGCCATGGCTTTTGGGAGCAGTGTGACCACGGGCCAGCGGGGGGAGTGGGGAGGGGGGGAATCGTGCTGAATCTTCCTGCAGCAGGGAACAGGCAAACTTGCCTATTGTGAGTGCGCCCTAACAGTACTGTATTACAGGCTAAAAATCTAAATGTATGTATACATTTTTTAAGGAACCTCATCTGGACACTTGGATTACTGCGCTATCATAGACGATGAGCTAATTTTGGAAGTACACCTACACCTTACAGGCCACCTAGCTTGTTCTACGTCATGTTTGAGGTGGAGGGAGATGATGTGAGGGAAGGGGGTGGGGGTGTATTCAGTTGGTTGCATTCTGCAACCTCAACACTAGATGCCACTAAGTCCTACACACTGCACCTTTAAATACATTTGAAAACATTCAAATGCATTTGCAATTGATCTCACCATCGTTGGCGTGTCGTACACAGTCCTGGAAGACGGCGAGCCACTTGTCCTGTTCCTTCTCCGTCCCCACGCAGAAGTAGAGGTGGCGTCCGTATGGATGCCAAAGGATCAGGGGGAACTGGGTCGCCACCTTCAGGAAGGGAGCGCTCCCCACTTTGGCCTTCACGCCTGGAGACAAACAGCAAGACAAACATATTGAACACCTGCACAGTGTGCTTTGACTCGGAGTCGACCCCAAAAAAACAGACGTGTTGGCACAGGCACAGAATTGTGTTTTTTCTTTTGCATAAAATGTATTATAGTAATATTCGTGAGTAAGAGAAAAAGAATACAGCTGACTATGTTAACACACTGTGTGCTTTGCTAAGTGGAAAATATATACTTCCACTTCTTCCTTTGGTCGCACTACAAATATGAGCACCAAAATGTGCGCTCCCTGTGCTGTGGCCGTTATCTGTACTGGTGCCAGATACCAGATCTATTCAAGAGTTAGAATGAAGTACTGTAGCATCTGTACAATATTATAACATGCGTAAGACACATTAAATGCCTTTTAACCTTGTTGACAATGAGGGGCAAGGAAAAGACTCACAACGCATACGATTTTTGGATCTCGATTATATTGATTGGGTAAAATAAAGTCATGGTGGAACATGAACTGTAATTAACCCCCCTCCCCCCCTCAGAAATGCCTCTTGTACTCCCAAGAAAGCTAGCATGCATATGAGATAAAACATAACTAATGACAACTGTTGGCCGACAATGCCTGCAGGGAGTGGATACAAAGGGCAGCACACAGCACTGTCCTGGTCGCACATCGAAGCCACTCATAGGAGATTAAGACACACTCATTCTTAAGGTCCCGGTCCTTAAAAATGGGGTATTGTACAGTTTCAATGGCAGGGAATTGTGATACGGTTACAGTATCGGTATACCATGCAACACACACACACACACGTAGTCAGGGTGAATAAAATAGCCTCAGGCGGAGAGAACTCCATAATGGTGTTCAAAGGATTAGACGTGACATTTAGAAGGGCTGTCACCCAGAGGAGGGGCCCGCAGTCCCTCCCCCTCCCTGTCTTCCCTTGTTCCACACACACACACACACACACACACACACACACACACACACACACACACACACACACACACACACACACACACACACACACACACACACACACACACACACACACACACACACACACACCCCAGCTTAAAGAAACATCTTCATCAACCTGTTATGTAATCCTCCCTTGTCACCCTGTTTTCCTCGTCCTCGTTCTCTTAACTTGTGCTTCTTCTGAGCGCTATCACCTCTTTCCAACCATCTTCCTTCCTTCCATTCTCGCTTCCTGATTCCTTCCATGGGCTGCAGGTAGTAGATTCAGTTGTGAACTCTTCGGTACACTCTTCTCTAAAAAGTCAGCTCAAGAAGTGAAGAAAAACGTGTTTTGCTAATAATATTACTGCTTCCATGATTTGTAGACCTGCATGATACTGTACTCAAGCACACCTGAAGTGCCCCCCCAACCCAACCCGACCCATCCCCTCTCGATCCCAGGGACACCCATCTCGCCCACCTTCTCTCAAAGGTCTCAGCATGTAGACCGTTCCCCCCCCCGCCCCTCCCAGGGTCTCACCTGGTAGGCTGTTGGCCACCAGCTCCAGGTACTGCTCCATGGAGGTCAGCACTTTGTATCCCGCACAGCTCAGGGTCCCCTTGGGTTGCAGGCCTCGGTCATGGGACTGGAAGAGAACAGAGACACAGCTAAACCAATCAGATAGAGATGAGGGGAGAGGTCAGCCAATAAGAACATAGAGAGATGAGGGGAGAGTTCAGCCAATAAGAACAGAGAGATGTGAGGGGGGAGGTCAGCCAATAAGAACAGAGAGATGAGTGGAGAGTTCACCCAATCAGAATAGAGAGATAAGAGTCTGGACAGAGATTAACAAATCAGAAACAAGGATTCAGAGTTTTTAGTATACAGCTGTTTGGTAGGTCTTTGAGTAACCTACATTCTCAGACTTTAACTTTAAAAGAAAAGCCTCTTTTACAGCTTCATGACGTTGGATTTGAAATATGGATGGGAAATCATATTTATGACACATTAAGAGACAAACCATTAGAGACACGCAAAAGAGCTTCATACATGGTACTTTTTTCTGACCATCTAGTATGATTATAGACTTTTGTCACCTAGCGACCATATTGCTTAGCTGGGTTGGTAAACCTTCTAGAATCTGTGAGAACACCATGACAACTCAATGGGAATGTGTTCTAAATGCTGGGAAGACGGAATGCAGAACTAAAAATAAACCATTAACCTGTCCTGGTTTCAAAAGATTCGAGAATGTGTACCCGCCCAACCAACCGAAATGCCCGCTAGGTGCATAAGGGCCAATGAATGTCAAATCACTATAACTTTGTTGAGACCGTACGGCTCTGTTGGGTATGCTTGCAAATGGCGGTTCCTTCATTGGCTGACTTTGGAAACATTTTACCACAAACAGGAATTTTTCACTCAGACAGCCGTAAAGCGGTCAAACAAGCCACATTGTGTTGATCCCATATGGAACACACTAAAAACACATGTTGTTGCGCTTCCTCACCGCCTTGCTGTCATAGTAGTTGATGCTGTAGGAGTCTGGGATGAAGAGGAAACGGTTCCTCCACTTCCTGTTCTCCTCCAGGTACTGGAACAACGCCCCGGAGAAGATACACCGGTTCTCCAGAGGAACCTGCACATGCAAAAGCACAGACATACACACTCACAATTAGAAAATAGTAGAGTGAGAAGGAACGAAAATCTGGATTCACAACCAGTGGGTAAACAAAATACCTGAACCAACCCACCAGAACACTAGCCGCCAACATGCTATCCTGCTAGCATAGCTGTGACCTGGCAGGCTGTGTCCCTACACCCCTCTTAAAACATGATCATTATAAACAGCCCGTTGCTCCTCTGCACTGGGTGCAGCATTTTACGACACGGGGAGAGGGGTTGTGAATACCAGCAGAACCATTTCACATTTAAAACCAACTGGGGAAAACCTGGAACCACATAAACACACCCAATAGAAGAATAAGTAAATAGAGAGGTAATTTCACCCTTTTCTACCCTCAACTGGTGTGCTTTTTTAGGGTTATGTGTAACCATGGCAGCAGGCAGCAGCTCTAGGGAAGAAGGAGGGATGTTGTGTCAAAAGGCTAGGTTAGAATGGCGAAGGTGGGTATAGCATATATTTTGCAGAAAATAAGATTGGGAATGTTGGGGGCATAATGCAGCTGCGGAAATATACCTCAGCAAACATTTTTTTTGTGAACTTCTTGCATCTCAAAGATTTTGGAACGAACTTCAAGATGGGAGTGATTTGCTCAGTTTAATTTCTGCGATCTGAATTCAGATTTTCTGTTTCTATGGAGACCCCGCTGGCACAGACTAATGGAGCGTTCAGTGACCAAAGCGAAACTGCGTTGAGTATAAAACAAGTTTGTCCCTAAAGAAGTTCTTCAGCTGAAAAATAGAATCTCCAGGAATTATTTTCTTTGTTAGATATGATATTCTGTAATATTTATTTCTGTTTGTGATATTATTTGGTCCTTCAAATTATTACTTTTAAAAAAAGCCTAAAGCACCTTGGGCTGCAGATTCAACATGAAAGGTGCTCTTTAATTACTTACAGCTTATAATTACAATGATAATAATAATCCTTATATTAATAATTAGTATAATTATAAATATTATGTCAGTAGCTGGCAAGAATCCTGCTTTGCTCCATCTAGGAGAGATCAAGCCCGGAATCTGTCTGTTTTTGGTCGAGGATGGAACAGTTTTGGAGTGAAGACCGTCCACTCAGCTACGGTCCAAGTTCTTTCCCAGGGTTTCAAGGGTTAAGGGTTTCAAGGGAACTGTCAACATAGGTCATGACAGCCAACTATTCATTTGAACCCACGAGTTGATAAAATACAGTGTCGGTTTGGATTAAACTGAAACTTTCCCTTCTGTTGGTTCGTGCTATCTGGAATGTCAACCATTTGATTTCGTGGACACGGTCCAAACCGACTTAGCCTTTGGGACGATAAAGCGAACCTTATCTTACTGCTGGAGGAATGTAAAAAACGGCTGACGTCGACGTCGTGCTCTCTCGGATCACATGACACAGACCAGAAGAAGAAAGCGGAGTGTTTACCTTGCGGTGGAGCAGCTGAGGCTGAGGTCCGCCCCCTCCCTCGACGTCGAAGCGCACCTTGTTGAAGAGCGCCACGCTGTACTGCTGTTCATAGAGAGCGTCGAACTGGCCCATCACCTCCCCTGTACGGGCTGGCCCAGAAACACACACACCACAACATCACAGTGAGAGCTGGTCTATACACAACAAGGCGGCACTTTAGTCATGGTCTTAGACAGGGGATAGTCTAGCACAGTTGTTCTCTATTCATGGTCATTATTTATGTAAATTGTATTGTATTTGTATTTTTCTCCAAAAAATGTATTCTGCCGGTTTAGGGGGTACCCATCTGAAAAAATGTCTTAGTGGGGATATACACTAGTAGAAAAAGTTTGAAAACCAGTGGTCTAGCGGTTAGGGGGGACAAGTTAACGCGGTAAAGGTACTGGGGTGGAACTCTGAGAAGTATTCCCTATGCCCGACCGGCTCAACATGAATTATGGAGACACGCAGATCCATTTGGATTATAGTGTCCTCAAAATGAACAGAGCAAATACATCTACACTGGGTGGAAAAGTGAGTCATTGACTTGAGCACTGACCAAAGTGTTGTTTCGCAAGCATTTCACATTTGACTCAAAAACAACACAAAGCCTTTATTGTTGGAGCACATGGGAACCATTATAGAAGGAAACATCCATTGAGCTTAGATTGAGTTGAGTTTTGTTGGGTGGAGAAAATGTTTCCTGGTGGAAAGTCAAACATAACCCTTATTGAATGAGGAATTTCACACGCTTCTGTTAGAACCTTTTTTGTCCCTTCCCACCCCCTCACCTGTTTGTGAGAACTGACGTTATTCATCGAACACCCTTTAAAAACCTGCGCAACAGAAACCCCTCCCTAGCAGACGTCCTGACACGTTTTACAGCTCATTATGGGTGCTGACGGCACGGCCAGGAGAGAGTGAACCAATGCCCTCACCTCATGAAAGGGGACACACATTTCTCTTTAAGTAGCTGTCGGAACAGAGGTTTCAGCACTACACTAATAATACCTCGACTGCAACATGACAGCCCACCAAAATTGGAACGAAACACTAAAGTCAAACATTGATGGATGGATTCAGTCATTTAAGGTTACTTGCCCCAAGCACACCAAAGAAAAGTTGAAAAATGTAAGGTCCCTGAAGATAGTTCATCATATAGCAGCGTAGAAGTTTGTCCATAAATATAAAAAAATGATATACAAAGCAAGGGTCAACCAAATGACTTTCTTGATCAAATTGTTGCTACGCCATGCCACGAGTTTGTTTGGCACCTTTGAAAGCCAATCAGAAAGAGTTACTTGCAAATACTACTTTCACCTAAAATGTTGTTGTTGGATTTGTGTGTGTACTGTGTAGTGACTCCTCAAGTTCCAGAACAAATTGGCATGTTGTAATATATCTGCTAACCCACTGGTGTCACTGCAAATCAAATCAGAATCATATATAAACAATAATTTGTGATAAAACATGATTAAACTATGTAACAGCTCAAATGTGTCTGCTGATATCCAGCTGGGGTTTACGTGGGAAATATGCGGACACGTGTTTGTAATTTCAGTTGGCGGGAGAGGAAGGAGGAGCGACACAGCACTTGGTCCCATCTGCTTGGCGTCATGGGTAAAGGCACGTTGCTTGTGGGCTTTGGACGGCACATAAGGAGATGGAGGCATCCTTTTTTAGTGGGGGTCAGGAAGGCGTGCGTAAAATGAGACTCGCAAACAAGCAACATTCTGGGGACTGGTGGAGACGGATTCGGTCAAGTCGTGTGCTGCGATCCTGAGTTGGTGACAGGTTGCTAAGTAAAGCCAGGTGTAGGGTAGTACTAAAGTACTACTCGTGAAGTACGAGCTTGTTGAGGAGACAGACCCTGGGCAATGCATGAAAGACCAGACCTCACAGCGATGATTAATTGATCCACAGAGGAAACCACAACGACACATTATTCCGCCGTGAAATTCCGATCCAACGAGTCACAGTTGAGAGGGTCAGCCAATCACGCCCACGTACTGAAGGGGTTGAAGTTCAACACAAACCAAACCTCTGCACACTCAAATACACATCGTGGCCTCAGAAGAGTTGCTTCCACAGCAGACCTCTTCCCTGCTCTTTGGATCTTCAACTTGCCATAACAATACGCTATCTAAGAACAGTAATTCCCCATAAAATGACAACATGAAATATCAAATGTTACAAATTAGTTGTTGCCGATAAATTAATACCAGAAATAAAAAGATGTCTCTTCCATTTTAAATTCCCAATAAAAAGAATGATTCTTAATGATAATATTAGTAAAAAGGAAAAACTTTGTGGTTTGGAGTACTTGAACCATACGGATCTGGCTATGGTGGCATACAGGGTATAAATCCTACTGCTACTCTCTGTGAAAGTACACCCGACTATATGTCCTTAACCTGGTGCTAAATGCTACTTTCAGTGGAAGGTAAGGCGACATGTCCTCATAGAAGCGGGTGCTACATGCTACTTTCAGTGGAAGGTAAGGCGACATGTCCTCATAGAAGCGGGTGCTACATGCTACTTTCAGTGGAAGGTAAGGCGACATGTCCTCATAGAAGCGGGTGCTACATGCTACTTTCAGTGTAAGGTGAGGCGACATGTCCTCATAGAAGCGGGTGCTACATGCTACTTTCAGTGGAAGGTAAGGCGACATGTCCTCATAGAAGCGGGTGCTACATGCTACTTTCAGTGGAAGGTAAGGCGACATGTCCTTATAGAAGCGGGTGCTACATGCTACTTTCAGTGGAAGGTAAGGCGACATGTCCTCATAGAACCAGGGGGAATGTGTTCTCTTGCCAGATGGCCCCGTGGAGAGGAAGTCTTAAGGAATGCGACCATTAGCGCTGGAACTGGGGGCGGGGCATGGGGAGTCAGAGAGAAAATTAAGGAGAAGCTTTGCGTAGTGTTTCACCCCCAGATACAACTCTTGGTGGATGGAGCAAGACAAGAGGGTTGTTTCGGTTACACATTTACCCGTCACACAAACACAGTCAACACAACTGCTCATAATACAAATCGATGCTTTCTATTGACAACACTGTTTCGTCATTTAGCAGGGACTTTTATCTGAAGAGACTTGTAGTGAATTTCAGATAAATAGTTTGGAAACTATTTATTGAAATACGATGAAGAATTACCCTTTCAATAATGACACCATTTTAATGTATACTATTTTACTAAATTATATCTTTAATAAAATAATCTAATACACCACTTCAACTTAATACAATACTAAGAGAAGACTGCCAAATGATCCCTGAAATAAACTGCTGCGCAACCAACTGCCAAAAGGCCACTTTGAAGTGAAAACTAGTCTTCCTGGGTTTGCCTGATGGCATTGAATTTCCTGAGAACAAATACACAGTTGATGCTTTAGCATCACATGATCCCTCTACAATTGTCTTTTTAACCAAGGCTGTTTAACTTGCAAATGAGAAATGTCCTGGTACTTCCCTTGATTAAATATCATTAATAAATGGGAGGATTGATTCATTGCTTCCCACCTCTGCTTATTGAGCAGACTTCTGCATCTACGCTGGTAATTGGGTTTGAATAAAACAACCTGATTACTCAGCTTAGTTTGCTTTACTTCAGTAACAGTGGATCACTGAACCGTTCCATGTTATTTCTCTTTAGATAGCGCAGAGAGAACCATGGATAACAGAACACGCCGCAACAGGTCACTGAAATGTAGAGATGCGCTGCAGGCAGGTTCTCACAGAGGGATATTATGCGATGGCCGTAGCACTGAGTGGATAGACGAGATAAAAACAACATGGCCAAAAACAATATTTATTTTTTTCCTCTT
This sequence comes from Gadus macrocephalus, assembly GCF_031168955.1. NCBI lineage: Eukaryota > Metazoa > Chordata > Actinopteri > Gadiformes > Gadidae > Gadus > Gadus macrocephalus. The sequence goes on from NC_082387.1 coordinate 9,726,271, forward strand.
AACAAGGAGTCTTTCTCCTGAGGAATAATAAGTGCACTTTGTAAAGGCACTTATAGTGACACTGATACTGATACCGTCATGCTCAAGTGATACTGTCATACTCTAGCAACACAACAGTCTTTATTAGGGCCCGACCGATATTGATTTTTGAGTGCCGATGCCGATGCCGATTATTTTCAGAGAAAAATTACGATTACGATTTAATCGGCCGATTAAAAAAACAACAAAAAAAACAACAACATATAAAACGTAGTTTTTGATACCTTAAATATACTTTAAACACTTTTGACGAATATGTGAATTGAATGCAGAACCTTTGAGTGTTTTAGAATACATTTACAGTCAAAAATTAGTGTAATGTAAAATGTAAAATAAATAAATAACTCCCAATGTGCTGCGCTCGTGAGCAGTGACTAACACGTGCGTGCTGAGCAGTATGGTCTCACCGTTAGAGTCTACAGTATAACAAATTAACATGGCCTGGGACCTAAAGAAAAACAGGCACAACATGCTCAAACAACGCGTCTTGTGTACATTGGTGAGGTGAGCGCGCAGCTGCCTGAGCGAGCGTGCTTTCATGTTGTATGGTAAAATTCAATCTCCTCTTTTTTACTCCAGCTAAAGTTGTTAGTTAGCAAGGCGAGTAGGAGCGCAATCTGCAGGATACTAATCGCAATAACATTTCAAAAAAAATAAAAAATAAAATAAAAATAAAAAAATCGGTTGTAATCTGCGTCTTTTTGGCCGATGCCGATTATTTTCAAAAAGGCTATAATCGGCCGATTAAATCGGCAGGCCGATAAATCGGTCGGGCCCTAGTCTTTATACAGGACAACCAGATTTCTTCTGAGGGCCAGCCGTGCTACAGGACCAGAATAGAAAGGTTTGAGGGTTAAGGGGAAGGTAAACCACTTTGTGTTCCAGAAGTGACGCGTCTCCGAGCCACACCAGACAATGTCATGCTCCATCTGTGTGACCGAGACGTGTGTCACACAGCGTCAGGCTCTCCTCATCGGCCTCTGACTACGACCTCCGACAACAACGGGCTGCTGCAAGTCTCATCGGTCAGCATCAACGTTAGACAACAGGCCGACTGTTGACCGTATCTAGAGGGAACGGAGGGAGGGAACCCGGATAGACCCGGGTTCCCTCCGGCCGCCCTGACCTCCATCCATAAAGTCTTCAAGAGGTCCAAACTAATGACCCCGTTGGGACGTTCGTTTGGGCAAGCCCTTTCCTTGGCCAGTCTACTAATTAGTCCCACTACAACTCTCAGTCTTGCATGACTTTTATGGGGTGGTTATTTTGTGATGTTCAGCTGTGTTTTTTGTACCCCTGCGTGTCAGTCCTGGCCATAAGACCATGGCCTCTGCTGTGATGGACTTGGTAGAACAGGGAAGAAAACGATTCTTTAAGATTCCTTAATCGTTTGAATAATCGTGATTCCAGTCTTGACCAAAATAATCGTGATTATGATGTTTTGCATAACCGAGCCGCCCTACCCTCACCCTAACCCTACCCCTACATGGTCCCCCCACTTTCTTACAAACCTGACCCCCAACCAACAACACCATCCTGACGAACAACACCACCCATGCACCCTGACACCCAACACCCCCCTTACCCCAGCACCACCCTGACCCACACCCAACAGCCCCGTTACCCCCAACACCACCCAAAGCACCCTTAACCTTAACACCACCCAAAGCACCCTGACCCCTTACCCCTTAACACCACCCAAAGCACCCTGACCCCTTAACACCACCCTGACCCCTTAACACTACCCAAAGCCTCCTGACCCCTTAACACCACCCAACCAACCACAGCAACCTGACCCCTTTACACCACCCAACCTGACCCCTTTACACCACCCAATCAACCACAGCAACCTGACCCCTTTACACCACCCAACCTGACCCCTTTACACCACCCAATCAACCACAGCAACCTGACCCCTTTACACCACAGCAACCTGACCCCTTTACACCACCCAACTAACCACAGCAACCTAGCCCCTTTACACCACCCAACAACCCACAGCACCATGACCCCCAACACCACCCAACCAACATGACCCCCAACACCATCCAACCACCCTGAAACCCAACATCACCCTGACCCCCAACCACCATGACCCCCAACACCACCCAACCACCCTGACCCCCAACCTCCCCCAACCAACCACAGCACCCTGACCACTCAATACCACAATAATCGATTGATTCAAATTCGATAAAAAGAAAAACTTATGAAAGAAAAAATGAAAAAAGTTACATCAATAATAGTTCCATCCTACAGAGGGCGTAGAAGTGTATTGAACAAGTCGTTTTGCACCCACTATGTACTTAAAAAAAGAATGGCAGACCTTTAGCCTGAAAGTTAAACCACACAGAATATAAAATTGCACAAATTGTGGAACACAATTGTGGAACTTCAAGAAGGAAGTGTCACTTCCAGAAGGGGAGGGTCCACAAGACTGCGGTTAATCCCTTTGGTTCATCTCAGGGAGAACAGACAGAGGATGCAGTCACACGCATAAATATTTTGTCCTCGATACATGCTCCGTCTATGTATGTTATACAAAGCCTTTGGAAGATTGAAGCACTGTACTTAAGGCCTGATCATGAGGTCATTATCATGAACATAGCTTCTTGTTTTTAAGGAGGGTTTTAAGGAGGGTTAGTTCAGTCTTGGGTTTAGCCATTCTATGTCATCGAGCCTGTGCCAGAAACCAAAAACTGCAGGGAGCAGGAGTTGCACCTTGTTACCGGTTACAGTACAGAGATATTTAACAGAGTGGTGAAGCATTCAGAAGGGGATTGAAATTGCATTTCTACAGCGAGCGGACTACATAGTGACACATTGATTTGAGGATTTGCTTCAAGTTTACTACTGCTGGCCGAGTTTGTCTCGAGTCTCCAGCATCTGATTGGTCAAAACAAATACGAAGCGATAGAAAGTGTATGGTCCCATTCTCCCGGATTTGAGCTTGTCTGTCATCAGTTTTAAGACATTAATCAAGAGACGAGGGTTAGTTAAAACAAAAAGAAGTACCCCTGATGGATCTTTAATAGAAATTCAACTTTTTTAAAATAGATTTAAAGATTCAAATAAAATTGTCAAACTCCAAAAGCTCCAAGCTCTCTGATTATGTCAGGACTAGCACTGACCCCTCAAACGTTTTAACTTCTTTAACAATAGACAAGGCCCTTTTAGACAAGTCATTTAAGGAATTTTATCAAATGTGCTTTTTACAAGGGACACCTACCCTTAACAAGCTTATCTGGTCTGTGTGGCAGACAGCAGAGATGATTTATAGTGGAGTATATTAAAGAAAAGCACATCCAATCAGAACAGAGCCAGCAAGGGTTAGGAATGTTCCAGAAATCTGGAATGAAGTGAATACTTAAGGCAGAATAACTAAATAATAAGAATGCTTTTATCTTAAATTGACAGTTCCAGATAAAGATGTTGGACTCATCTTTCTTACCATATCTTCTCTGTCAGCATGTTTCAAACTCTGAATGTGCCTCAGTTCAACTAGAGCTAAACTAAGACGACATTATCATCAATTCACCTTTCCTGTTCAGCAATGGCATGTGAAGCACCAAAATAAGGAATTAATGTGAATACCAAAGTGCAATCGCATATTCATATATGTGGTTATTCTTGATTTGGGGCCAGCCCTAAACCAAGCAGCATTAAGAACGCGCAGTGCGTGTGTGTGTGAGTATAGCCCTGCTTAGTCCATCTCTATCCCTGCTATAATGAATGCCCCGGCGTGTGGCCCTGCGTCGCCACGGCAACGGCGTCACCTGACAGACGCTGCTGTTCATTATGGGCTGCCGGGGATGGAAGCAGAAGCCTGAGTTTTCAGCCAGGGGAGCACCACGAGGTGACCGCAGACAGACACTAAACCTAAACCTCTAACGGCTAGAGTACTGAGAGACAGACAGAGGGGGAGAGGGGTTTCTAGGGGCTGGGGGTTTCTAGTTAGTGCCCCCCCCCCCACCCCGGCGAAACCAACCGAAACATACCCCCGAAAGGAAGTTCCACTTGTTGATACACAGGTTCAGAAGATGTTCCCAACACCCTCTCATGTGAAAGCCTGAAATGCCGATGACCCGTTCTTCCTCAAGCATCTTACATAAACAGACAGTGTGTGTGTGTGTGTGTGTGTGTGTGTGTGTGTGTGTGTGTGTGTGTGTGTGTGTGTCCACAGTAGAATGTGGTTACCCACTTATTGAGACACGGTTCATAGTGGTGGTTGCATAGCCCTGACAGACTTATTACAAGTAACCGGCTGCACCTGATGACCTCATGCAAGGAGGCAGCAGCAGGCCGGTGTAACGTGTGACCTCACCTCGGGGAACAAAAGCTAATTCATCATTATCATCAACATCATCATCAACATCATCATCATCCTCAGTCGCTCCCCCACCATCACCTAACCCATTGTTCTTATCAAGGCAAAGTCCTTCACATGCCAGGAGATAAGCAAAAAAAGAAAGTCTGCACACTCAAATCACAGAAACCTTCAATTACACAATTGTTTAAACTCAGATAACATGTCGAGAGCATGTCTATTCTACGGATTGGTCATGGTGTGGAGTATCGGCTCCAAGGGTGAGTCTGTATGGGGGGCTGTGGGTCAATGGGCTCGGCTTGGCTCTAAATCCAGTCTGCTCCAGAGAGAAGACAGGCTGGGGAGACGGCCCGGGGCTAGGCTCCTACCCACTTTCGAACTGAGCTGAAACCTGCAGGGATACTCTCTTACCAGGGGCCAGGGCCACGCGTGCTTTTTCCATGCATTCCTCGGATTCCACATTTGATATGTGTCTCACTCCGAACTGGCCGCTCGGGGAATTTATAAATTACGATCACATATTGGCCTCACGTCGCTTTCTCTCCCCCATCTCCCCCTGGTCACTGTCTGGCGGGGTTTAAAACACAATGACCCAGAGTCCCAGACGATTGCCTTCTTAACTCATCTTGTGGAAATGTGAGGCGGGATGTTAACATCAGGATCAGATTGTACCCACAGTTGAGTTTCAGGGGTCGGAAAGAGGCATGGTGGCAATCCGCAACGGCATTATCAATAGCGGTGATTAGGGTTTTCAAATGCTTTTACCAATACATCCTACGTCCTATCACGATACATAAACACCACTGTTTAGCTAAACAGACCAACAGGATCGATAGACCATGTCGGGGAAGTGGGGATCGGTTCCATTGCTTAATGGCAACCATGATCAAATAGATCAATTGACACTAGTAGGGCTGTTGTGTGTCCTTGTTAAAACGTTGATAGTCCAGATGACAATTCATCAATAAACCTAATTAGTTCCATAGTGGGGAGGATTAAGGTAGGCATACTTGCAGCTTTGTATGACGTTGTGTAGCCTTAAAACGTAATGATTTTTTTTCTTGCAATGCAAAATACAAATACTAACCGTGTAATGAACCCATTAAAAATAAGGCATTCTAGCAGGCTACCTTATTGTGTGCAACCATGATAGAGGTTTTTTTTTAACGAAAGGGCACTGATTTCATGGCAACCAATGTCTCCAGGTGAGCGGCCTGGCTCCATGTCGCACAGGTGATGCCCCCCCCTCCCCTCACCTGTGATGATCTCCCGCTTGCCCTCATCCAAGTGGCTCGATATGACGTCTCCCATTGTGAGGAAAGAAAAAACACACCCTGGACCCCCCCAAAAAATTATATTCCAATAAAAGCGGAGCAGTCTGAGAGAACCCAGAAGAACTCTTCTCAGTTCCTTTCTCTGGCTGTCAGACCTCCGGGTGTCCCTCTCACCCTGACCTAGCCTAGCCCTAGAACATAACGCCAAGTGACGAATTGGAACGGGTGGCGAAATAAAGTCCGTAGGAGGCGGAGTGAGTAAGTAAGGAGCGGATAAAAGTTGGGGAAGGAGCTTCAAACTTGAGTTGTCTGCTGGCATGAGTCTGGCGAAACACACCCTCCCTGTGAGTCACTCCCGGAAAGGTGGAGTTTCTGCCGAGGCACAGGAGAGGCAGGGGCCGACGACGACCCCTGGTGGCTAATATTATATTATGATATTTCATGACGTGAGATATATGATAAATTATATTATATTTTATATTATGATATTATATTATCCTATATTATATTGTTTTTTATATTTATATACTATTTTATTATGATATTGTATTATATTACTACACTACACGCAGATATTATGTTGAGTTAAACTTATTATGAAAAATAAACTCTTTATGTGGGGATGGTTCAACGTTAGCATACAAAACCTAGGCCTACTCTTATTGTAATTTGGAAAACAATAAAAAAAAACAGAATGACTTCATCCAACAAACCTCCGGCCGAACAAAAATTGTATAATGAGAATATAACAGACCCAGTATGCACATTAACATCTTGCCGATGTCGGGGCAGCGTGTGCCTGCCAGACATAAATGTGTCGCCGCGATGTTTAAGACCATTCAGAAAAGTCATGCCTTTTAAAAAGGTTGAGAGTAGTGTGAGAACAGTATACAGGCTTAATTTGTCCCCATAGAATTACAGGCTTCTATCTGCGTTTTCAGTAACATAATTCTGAGATATTGACCTTGAAAGTTCTTGGAATTCCTTTATATTCCATATAAAGTCCGAATGTGAACACAACTTCAAGAAACATCTCACTTGACCTTAATAAGCTGTAATTGAATAAGCATCGTAGGCCTAAGTCTAATTTGACAAAAATGTCAGATAGAACCTTGTCATTCTAAGGGGACGAAATATCAACTGATATAAATGAAACCACATAAGGCGCGTAATAGAGACACCACATCAGGCGCGTCGCGGTCGCGGGGGGACGTGTCACCCGCACTATCCGTAGGCCTATCTTTATGGAGTTAGAATCATGCCAAAACCCCCGCACACACGCAAAACGTGTTTTGCTCACGCACAACGATTCACACACACACAAAACGTGTTTTACTCACGCACAATGATTCACACACACGCTCAGTGTGGTTTGCAAATACAAAACATCATTCACAAACTAATGCATTTTGCTTCAGAAACAAATACAGTATGTTTTACACATAGTACAAACCAAAATATTTCCAGTACAAACTAAAATCCTTCAAGTACACAAAACAATTATACAAGTACGGAACACTGAAAGCTGCGCGTGGATCGGAAGGCATTTGCGCGTGGATCAGCAAGGCTGAAAATTAGTGCCAAAAGTCACGTGACAAAGAAATGTCCTGTGATTCATTCTACACAACAGCAGGTGGCGCTGTTGAGTCAGTTTAAGGCTGCCAGGACGATCTTTTTTTCTCCCCAAAATCTTTATTTGATGCCGGCCAACCGTGTGTGGATTCTATGGAAAGCCAAGAAGGCCACTGGCCCTAGAATGGCGCGGTAAAAGTGCTAAACCGCACGGAAACCGTACGGAAACCGTACGGAAACCGTACAGAATCCGTGCGGTTTGGCAGGAACAGCGCCACCGGCTGTTGTGTAGTGTGAATCATAGGACATTTGTTTGTCACGTGACTTTTGGCACTAATTTTCCGCCTTGCTGATCCACGCGCAAATTTTAGTTTGTATACTGTACTTGTTTTTGAAGCAAAATGCATTCGTTTGTGAATGATGTTTTGTATTTGCAAACCACACTGAGCGTTTTGCGTGTGTTCGGGGTTTTGGCATGATTCTAACTCCATATTATGTAACCTAATTGTGTGGTTTGGGCATAACGTAAGTGTGGTTTGGGCATAACGCGCAATAAACCAATGAGAGTGCCATCTCCCGTCCCCTTTAAGAGCCATCAGCGCATTTTATCCTGACGAGTTGATGTTTTGACAGCGCGTTTGCAATCTCCGATGACACAGATGCATGAATGAATTTCAAACTTCAAATGGCTCAGTTTATGGCCAAATAATACGACCTAATTCACACATGGAATAGCGTTTTCTTCTACAACTTCCGAAATAGGCCTTCTGAGACGTCATGTCGGCAAGGAAAAGTTAAAGGTTCCATGGCATGCTACTTTATGGATGCTTTAATATAGATATTAGTGGGCCCCTAGCACAGTATTTGAAGTAGTTCCTGAAATTCAGCCCTGGTGCAGAATTACAGCCACTACGAGTCAGTCGCACATTGAGCTTTCCCGAAAGCGCCGTTTCGGTGTCTGTAGCTTTAATGTAAATGAGGAGGAGAGAGGCGGGTCAAGGAGGAGGGTGGGGGTGTGGCCCTGAGCAGCGGCCACAGTTCCATGCGCTCTGTTTACAGTGGATGTATCGCAATGGCGAGGAGCACACAGCCTTTGGCTGTGTTCTGTAATATTCTAGATCACTCCGGGTGCTCCGGCGGGAGTCCTGGAGCTCTATATCTGAATAATATCATATTATACATAGATATCTATATCATATAATATATGGCTGAGATAACTAACCCCATCTCATTGCTGAGATCACCCCAACTACTGTCTCGTTGTGGAAATACCAGAGACGAGAGTCCGACGTGTTATGCGCCATAACATCAACAGCAGAACGGTTATCAAAATAACAAAGAAGTGTACGACACTTGCGTTACAGTCCTGGAGCTCTTTATCTAAATAATATCATATATATATCGATATCTTATGATACATATTATCACGGCCAAAAGCTGTGTCCGCCTGCAGACGATATTATGAATCACAAACGACTGCGTCGGGTTTCCCGACGTCTCTTGTCATTCCACTTCTACATCGATCCGAAGTAGACTAAACCGCACGCTGCCCGCTGCCGGCTGCCTTCTGCCGGCGGCCGTCTGCCCGCTGCTGGCTGCCGGGCGGTGGTGCTTCATGGCGGTTGTGCCTCGTGACAGCAAGCGGCGGGCACCAGGACTCCGGAAGTTGACAACCGCGGGCAACAATCCCTTTCTCCCCCATGTCGCAGTTCATGTACTTCAGGGAGTCAAAGACAAATTTTCTTTCCCCCAATTCCATCTCAACCGTGGCTGAGATAACCCCAACTAGTCTTGTTGTGGAAATACCAGAGACGTCAAAACCGACGTGTTATCCAAATACAAAGAAGTGTACAACACTTTCGTAACAGTGTGTGTAATCACACACACACACACACACACACACACACACACACACACACACACACACACACACACACACACACACACACACACACACACACACACATGCGTCGCTCGCACAGTCGTAGCTAAATTCTCTGGGTGGGCTAGGCAGAGAAATGGGAGGTAACTTGGCCCCTTATGGCGACATATGGGGCCACATTCCAAATCAGCTCGCCGGAACTTCCATTCTTTCAAAGGCGAGCAGGATACCTGGTGCTCGTTTTACACCGAACGCAAGTTTTAGCCACTGGGGGATGTTAGGCAGGCTAGGGGAACTCATATTAATGTTAGAAAACCTAAAAAAGTGAGATTTGCATGCATGGAACCTTTGATAGAAAGTTAGAATACACATGTATTAAAAAACTAGTCACGTTATTACGCAGTGATTGCAGTCAGAAAATAAGGAACTTACCATGATGATGACAACGCTATACACTATATATGAAACACTGTACATACACACACACACACACACACACACACACACACACACACACACACACACAGAGAGAATATAGAATATATGACACAACTTGTATTAACAAAATAAACTAGGAAATGCAGTTTGAATCAATCCAAAAGTTTTGCCGGCGCATCTCGAATGGGAGCTCTGTTTTCACATCTGAGTTCATGGCAATCCTAAGGGCTTTAAGGCGGAATGAGGAAACCAGACCTAGAGAGGTTATCATCTGTTCTGACTCTGCAGCTGCTCTAGAAGCCTTAAGAGGGGGGAAATCTAAGACTCGACCTGATATTATCATTGAAATCCCAACTGTGTTTTTAGGGGTCAGAGCAGTGAAGCTGCTTGGTCCCCTATTGTTTTCCCCTATTGTTTCTGTAACGTTTATTTTTTTTCTCACATTCGGTAAAAGTCATAATGCAGCCTATACCGTAAATCGAAAACTTTTGAAACTTTCAGGTATGGTTATCAATAACCCCCAATACCCATAAACCCAAATTTGTGGTACTGCACCTAAAGGTGCCGCTATTGTAAAAAATCATGAATAAGGCTTATTTCTCCTCACCAGATTATTCTTTCATCATATCAATCTCTAAAATCAGATGCATCTTTTTCACCCTGGTCTTCTGCAGATGCACTTATATATATTTTTTTTTTACTTTTCTCACAATTTCATATTAAAGCTAAAGATGATAAAAAGATTCACAGGCTACAAAAATAATCAAAAATCACAAATCGCCACATAAAATCTTTAGACCAAGCCTCACAAAAGTCATCGAACAGAACTTGTTTTATTTATTTCCATTTGAGAAATATTTGCCAATAAAGTTGGATCAGTTAGCCCATTTTTCTTATATGACCATTTTATTATTGTATAAAAAAACATACAACTATTATTAGTTGGATACCAATGCCCCCCACTACCCATTAACCCAAATTGTGGTACTGCATCCAAAGTATATGAACTAGCCTTATTTCTCCTTACTAGATTGACCTGGACTCAAAATTATTTCATCATATTAATCTATAAAATCAAATGCATCTTTTCACAATGGTCATGGTGTTCTAAAAATTATTACTTTTCCCATTTCATAGAAATGCCAAACGTCCACAGTCTCAACCCATTTGCCGATATGACAATTTTGTTATTGTATAACTACCATACGGCTATCATAAGGTGGATGCCATTAACAGTGCAAATTTTCAGAACTGTAATATTTTAAGAAAGCCCTTAATTCTCTGGTGAAATGTGTGCTTGGAGTTTTCTTGATGTTGTGTGCTTATCAATCGACATTTTCCCCGTGTGAATGAGGCTTGATAAGGTTCAGGAATGTCAGTGGCTCAACGGGATAATGCCTTGATCCTTAGGTTGAGAATTTGAATCCTGATTAGAGCATTATCAACAAGCTCAACATGACATTCTGTCAATGCTACTAATTTAAGAAACACAACATTGCACAGCACCTGAAATTCATTAGGCAATCAACATTCCAGCTCATTAGTTTCCAAGAATCTGACTGCCAAGACGTATGGCAGTAAGGGAACCTCTTTGTTAACCATTTTTCCTTCATAATTATCTCTGCCATATTTTTTTTTTTTCTTCCGTTAGTGTTCTTGACTACAAAGGTTTAACTTCCCCAGAATTTCAACGATTTTTCAGGTATATGCTTTTAAGAAAGCCCTTAATTCACTTGAGAATTGTGTAGTTGAAGTTTTCTGGATGTTGAATGCTTATCAATATACATTTTGACCATGTGAATGAGGCTGCAGTTCAGGGTCATCAGTGGCTCAATGGGATAATGCCTTCTACAGGTGTTCCTTAGGTTGTGAGTTCGGATCCCTATAGCATTATGTACAAGCATTCGGCCATTGTTTTGTTGCTCACCTGAAAGCCGAGGCACATTAAGTGGAAAATCTTCATCAACATCGTTCCTTTTCATATTTATACATGACACATATTATATATCATATATATCATAGAACTGGTTTTAGATCTAACATCACCTTTTGCTTGGTTCCGGGATACGCTGGGGTTAGGGGGAATGAGCAGGTGGATCCGATTTTATTTATTGTAGGGAAAACATGTGTCTGGTTTACGTGAATGTGGAAGTTGTGAGACCGTTAAACATGTATTTCTGGAGTGTAGAAAATATAGGAGAGAGATATATATTCTTTGATAGAATGTTAGGACTTGGAGTTTAGGCTTTTTCCGTTTTTTCTCTGTTTGGAAACAGAGAATCACAAATTGATATATTCTGCAATTCCTGCACAATTCAGCACTGTATGTAAAAATCTAGTTCAACGTCGGCCCTGATGAGGGCAGTAATACGCTAAACAGCATCTAAACTGCCGGAATCTTACAAGAAGAAGAAGAAGAAGAGTACGGGGAGAGGTTACCTCCCCTTTCTCTGCTTTGCCCCGCCCAGAGAATTTGGCCCGACATGGTTGAAGGTCGCATGGCATGCCACCAGGTGTGGTGTGATTAGCCGGTACAAGCCGTTTTGGAAATCTGCCCCTTATGACATCACAGGTGGGCGAGTCCACCTAGATGTGTGCTGGATAGATCAGTCTACCAGCCTACCCAGTGGACTGTAGCAAACGTAGCTCATCTATCACGCACCTAGGTGGTCACCTATGACTGCTTCCTCTACTTGGGCAAATACAGAGCTGGACTTGCTGAACGTCTGAAACTTAAGTCTAGATCAGTACCAACCCTCCTTGGCTCACCAGCTACAAACCTCGGACAAGTAAGTCAACCAACGCTATATCATTGTGTTGCTTTGCTGCATATGGTTACCTTTTGTTACTCTTATAATTTGGCTGTAGCATCAGCTTTACAGCTAACAGCCCAGTAACCGTCGCTAAAATAAAGGTAGATGGCATAAGGTATTTGTGTTAATACACATATTTTAACGCGATTGTTGTACACTTGTTATTTGGATAACCACTCTGACTGAGTGTGCACCTCTGCAAACCAGGGACTGGGCACAATTCAACATAGGGGATACAGGCACTGTTGTCTACTGCTTGGATACCAAGGGAATGTCCCGAATCTTTAAGAATGTCTGCTCACCTTACTACAAACGAATACCACTGTCTTTGACCAGCTACGTGACAGCAGAAGTTCTGGCGTTATACTGATGAGGAGATGATTAAGGCCTATTAACTCTTTCTAAATACATTGACCCACTCACTCATTTAATCTTCACACCTGATTCAAATCAATGGGTTATTAGCAGATTTCTGCAGAGCTCGATGTACTTGTATTGAGAGATGATTAGATTAACATTTTAAGATATGTAAACAAATAAATGATGTAAAATCATTTTACAATTTCATAGATCTAATTTTAAGTATTAGGCTTATGTAATTCACTAAACATGCTTCTCTATCTTCTTACAACTTGCACCTGGAATATATTAATTGAGCACTAATTTGACCTTGTCTCTACACAGGCCAGCACATCAAGTGATTACATTCAGCCGCTGATCTCAAGGTATATTGCCTGCCAGACAGACCACCTGGAAGCACATACTGTAGGCACACAGCTATCCTTACAGACTATGCGGCTCCACTTTAAAAGTGAAGGCATGTACTTTTACCTTGAGTACTTTTTATTTCAATGTCGATTCTAGGGAGCATAGATTCTAGGCTGACGCTAGATTCTACCTACCCTTAAAAGCCTGGTCCTCTTTTCAAAAGCAGCATGACCAGCGCCCTGATAAAACACAAGTAAAACTTGGGAGTTGCATTTCCAAGATGGAATCAGTCAAGAGCCCAGAAGGGTTTCTAGACGGACGCCACATGAGCTGATTTATCATTCTTGAACAGCATGAATTAAAAATGTATAAAAGGCATCAGGGAAGCTTACAGGGAAGGACGCGTTGTTGCTTGTTATTGTCAAAATAGAATATTTGCACATGTCATGTCGTTCTCGGCTCATTTTGCGCTGGTGTTCGTTCAGTGTCCTCAACCTAGTCACCAATCTGAGCTTTGAGTCTAGGAAGGAGGGGGCTTGAGAAGACATCCCTCTCCAAAACTGTGAATCTGTGTCTGCAGTATACATTTTAAGCGGTAATCCCTATGTTCCCCGGGTCCTATGTTCCCCGCTCTTGGAACATGGGACCCATTTTTTTTTAAAAAGTCCTATGTTCCCGGTTTTTCCCAAAAAGGATCCTATGTTCCCCTGTAGCAATACATACCGGGGAGCATAGGACCCTTTTTCTGAAAAGCGGGGAACATAGGACCCTTTTTAAAGAAAAGGGTCCTATGTTCCCCAGTCTCATACAAAGAGGGGAACATAGGACCCGGGAAACATAGTCACGCTCCCCATTTTAAACCCTCTGTGTCAATGTTACATACATGTAAATAGTTTCTGTCATGTGTACAAATACACACTTCCTCCTTGTATGCGAAGCATGTATCAAAACAATTACTTTCAATTTTTTTTCTCCCTCTGCAGAAGACAGTGATGCCTTTGGAGATGGCAGCAAGCAGTGCGGCGCCACCTCGGAGAGTCTGCGTATGGACGCCCCTGGCCATTACCACATGTCCAATCACAACAGGGAGCTGAAAATCCTGAGCATCTATGGAAAAGGGGAGGGCCTGCTGGCAGTGGAAGGCCATGACACCCTCTTTATCGCATCAGAAATGGAGGCCCTGAACTCGCTCTCTGCGGACCACTGCGTGGCCAAGAGCCTGGACCGCGGCGAGCGATTGGTCTGCCGCATGGAGCTGGGTGTGCAGGTTGGAAATCATCTTCTCATTCACCATCCAAAAGAGAGGCTTCCTCTGTTACAACTCCAGCACACACCCATAGAAAGCACACACCTTTATGATTCAATGTGTCGTTAGTGGGGATTAACAACTATTCTGTGTAAATGAAAGAACATGTCTTGTCTGTGTTTCCTTCCTTATGTGGAAAGCAGCAGCCCCCTGGCACCATTTCAATCAAGGTTGAAGAGGATATTGGTGGAGGCAAGTTGGTAATGCACATTGCATCTATGCAGGCAAACGACCTGGATCAACTGAGAATGTACTAGTTTTTACCGGCGGTAAAAAGCCTGGTCCTCTTTTGAAAAGCATCATGACCAGCGCCCTTCTAAAACACGAGTCAAATTTGGTAGTTGCATTTCAAATATGGAGTCAGCCAAGAGGGTTTCAAGACGGAGGCCACTTGAGCTGGTTTATCATTCTCTAACATCAATGCATTCAACATGTATAAATGTTGGCTGATCAGCTTACAGGGAAGGACACGTTGTTGCTTTTTATTATCAAAATAAAATAATTGCGCTTGTCTCGCATGCTTTGTTGTGCTCAGATCATTTTGCGCTGGTGTTCCTTCAGGGTCTTCCACCTGGTCACCCGCTTGAGCTTTGGGTCTAGGGAGGAGTTACATACACATACATTTAAATAGTTTCTTTCACCTGTACAAATACACACTTCCTTTCAGCTGTACAAATACACACTTCCTCCTTTTATGCAAATAATGTATCAAAACAATTACTGTCTTTTTTTTTTCTCCCTCTGCAGAAGACGGCGCCGCCTCCGAGAGTCTGCGTGTGGACGCCGCTGGCTCCTCCCACATGTCCGGTCACGGCGAGGAACTGAAGATCCTGAGCGTCTACGGTAAAGGGGAGGGCCCACTGGCGGTGGGTGGCCATGACACCCTCTTCACAGCGTCCGAAGTGGAGGCCCCGAGCTTGCTGTCTGCGGACCACAGCGTGGCCAAGAGCCTGGACTGTGGTGAGCGGCTCATCCAGCGTGAGGAGCTGACTGGGCATCGGGGCGGCCACAAGAGCCGGCCCTATGTCTTGTGTCGCAAGATTCTTCCCAACAACGCCAAGATGATCGACAACATGCGTCACCACACCGACGAGAAGCCGTACGGGTGTGACCAATGTGTGAAGGTCTTCGGAGACCACTCCAAACTAATGCTCCACATGAGGACTCACACCAGCGAGATGCCCTACAAGTGTGACCAATGCGCGAAGAGCTTCGAAGTCCACTTCAGCCTGAAGAGACACATGAGGACTCACACTGGGGAGAAGCCCTACAAGTGTGTCCAATGCATGAAGTGCTTCGGATATAGCACCACCCTGAAGCGCCACATGAGGACTCACACCGGCGACAACATCGAGATACCCTACAAGTGTGACCAATGCTTGAAGGGCTTCGTAGACCGCTCCAGCCTAAAGATCCACATGATGACTCACACCGGCGAGAAGCCCTATAAGTGTGAACAATGCTTGAAGTACTTCAGAGGCCGCTTCAACCTAAAGACCCACATGAGGACTCACACCGGGGAGAAGCCCTACAAGTGTCACCAATGCTTGAAGTGCTACAGAGAATACTCCACCCTAAAGAGCCACATGAGGACTCACACCGGGGAGAAGCCCTACAAGTGTGACCAATGCGGGAAGGGCTTCGGAGTCCGCTCCAAACTGAAGCGCCACATGACGACTCACACCACCAACGGCGAGAAGCCCTTCAGGTGCGACCAATGCATGAAGCGCTTTGTATCTAGCACCACCCTGAAGCGCCACATGAGGACTCACAACATCGAGATGCCCTACAAGTGTGACCAATGCGTGAAGGGCTTCGAAGTCCGCTCCAAACTGAAGCGCCACATGAGTTCTCACACCGGCGAGAAGCTCACAAGTGTGACCAATGCGTGAAGTGCTTCAGAGAGCTTCAAGCTGAAGACCCACATGAGGACTCACACCGGGGAGAAGCCCTGTATGCGTTTGCAGTGCAAAGCCAGCTGCAGTGACCCAAGCAATTTGGGTGTGCACATGCATAAGCACACAGGGAATGGGTTACTACTTACTTTTCATCATGATTAAAGATGCTTTCCAACTTTGATTTGCTTTGTATATATTGTTAATAATAGATGTCTGTGTGTGATGAAGAATAACTTCCTTGACGCACAATGTTGTTGGTCAAAAGCTTTTACTTAAAACAAACAATACCCCAAAAGTCGATTCACTTGCACAACTCAAGCCTCCTTCCAGTCTAGAACTCTGGCCCCCTTAAAGGTCCCATGACATGCTATTTTATGTATTCTTTAATATAGGTATTAGTGGGCAACTAACACAGTATTCAAAGACGTTCCCTAAATTCAGCCGTGGTGCAGAGTTACAGCCACTCCGAGCCAGTCGCACATTGAGCTTCCCCCAAATGCGCTGCTTTGGTGGGCGTGTCAAGGAGGAGGGTGGGGGTGTGGCCCTGAGCAGCTTGCAGCCACCATGCGCTCTGTTTACAGTGGATGTATCGCAATGGCGAGGCGCACACAGCCTTTAGCCGTGTTCTGTAAATATTCTAGAACACACGGGAGTCCTGGAGCTCTATATCTAAATATTATCATATAGCCTACACAGATATCTATATCATATAATATATATTATCACGGCCAAAAGCTGTGTGAGCCGATATTATGAATCTCAAACGACCGCGTTGGGTTCTCCGACGTTCCTGGTTCTTCAACGTCCACATCAATGTGAATACACACACTGTAACGCAAGTGTTTCTTGTCGGTTCTTTGACGTGTCTTGTATTTCCACAACGAGACTGTCGTGGGGGTTATCTGAGCCATGGTTGAGAAGGAATTGGGGGAAAGGAACTTTGGTTTGACTCGCTGAAGTACATGAACTGCGACATGCCGCCGGTTGCCGCGAGGCACCATCGCCCGGCAGCGGGCAGCCGGCAGCAGGCGGTTCAGTCGACTTCAGGTTGATGTGAAAGTGGAAGAACCGGAGACGTCGCAGAACCCGACAAAGTCGTTTGTGATTCATAATATCGTCTGGAGGAGCACACAATATGTTATATGATATAGATATCTATGTATTATATGATATTATTTAGATATCGAGCTCCAGGACTGTAACGCAAGTGTTGTACACTTCCTTGTTATTTGGATAACCGTTCTGCTGTTGGTGTGATGGCGCATAACACGTCGGACTCTCGTATCTGGTATTTCTACAACGAGACTCGTATTGGGGGTTATCTCAGCCAAGGTTGAGAATGAATTGGGGGGAAGGAACTTTGGCTTTGACTCCCTCAAGAACATGAACCATGACATGGAGGAGAAAGGGATTGTTGGCGGCGAATGTCTCCCGCTTGAGCCCCGCTGAGGGACCACCGCCGGAGGCGGAGGTGCATAAGCGCTGCCCGGCAAAGATCCCTTTCTCCTCCTTGTCGTGGTTCATGTTCTTGAGGGAGTCAAAGCCAAAGTTCCTTCCCCCCAATTCATTCTCAACCTTGGCTGAGATAGCCCCCAATACGAGTCTCGTTGTAGAAATACAAGACACGTCAAAGAACCGACAAGAAACACTTGCGTTACAGTTTTTTCAAAGGCGAGCAGAACAGCTAGTGCTAGTTTTACACCAAACGCAAGTTTTAGCCACTGGGGGACCATAGGCAGGCTAGGGGAACTCATATTTATGTTAGAAAACCTCCCAAAGTGAGATTTTCATGTCATGGGACCTTTAAGGAGCACCGAATGGGTGAGGCTCAATTAATCTATGAGCCACAGCTGCAGACTATTACAGGGCTAACAGTCAGACAGACAGGAACATGTGCATCTTTTAAAACGTGGTTTAACACATTGAAGATGCCATTCAGATCTTCACAGGAAGATACAGCAGCAAACTTGCCAAGCATACATTCAATGAGACAATGGGTGTACATGATTCTTATCGGAAACTTTCACATCGTGGGTTCATACAAAGGTGAGGGGATTTGACCATCATGGAGAGTCTAGGATTGTTCAGAGGAGAGACCAAGTTAAATTGCTATATACTATGGATGAAGTGGACATGGCTGCAAGACAGTTAAAGGAATCTACACAAAAGTCAGTTGATTGGCCTCAGTATCAGACTTTTCTACTGTTGCAATGCAAATGCAAGTTATCTTAACACCTGTTTTCGATTAAAGAGGACAGGAGGGATCTCTAGGTCCAAGGAGAATGTATAGAAATTCCTTTACCTTTGTTATTACAAATTGCCTGCAAAGTTCACGTGTGAAACCGCCTGCAATTGAAACCCCAGTCATTATTGATGATTATCCATTTCACTTACCTTTTCATTCTGTTTGCTTAATGCCCACTACCTCTTGTTTTGACTTTCTAATTGTTTCTACTGCCATTATTTTCTAGTCCATACTTGTTCAAACCTATTGTGATTGTATCACAATAGGTTTGAACAAATATGGAGTAGAAAATAATAGCATTGTGATTGTATCACAATAGGCAATAATGGTTGAATATCCACTTAAAAGGTCAATGAATAGTTCTTAGAGATGCTTGAGTTTACGTCCTCCCTTTAGAATGCAGCATTATTCTACTGCGAAATTTGCCCGTTCGCGTTGTCGCCGAAGATTTGTCGCGCCACACATCATAATCTGTCGCTGTGCAAGATTTGTCGAATTTGTCGCGCCACAACAAGATAACCACCATTGCATATCTTTGCCTTTTGTGGAAGAGGGAGAGACGCCGGAGCACCCGACGCAGTATATTCATAATATTGTAATGACCACGGAAGAGGCAGTGAATGAAGCATTGAATAGACAGAGATTTATTAGATAGGCCTACCTAATAAACCGTTGGAACACACAAGACCTGAAACATAGCAACGCCGGTAAAAAAAACCCTGAGAAGCCCAATAGAGTGGCGAAGTCACGCCCCTTCCGGTAGAGCTCATGGGACCTTTTTTTTTGAGAATTTTAGGTTTTACGTGAGGCCGCTTTGTGAACTACAGCTCTTCGCTGCTCTCGACGCATATGATATACGTCACCACACCCGCACTTGGAACTCGGCACAGAGATGGCAGATAGAGATGGCACATAACTAATACTCTCCACATGCCCCGACTTATAGTGGTTTTCACCTCTTTCTATGCTTTTATCCTCGCTTTTGAAAAAAAGTGGTGAAGTGGAGCAGAGAGATCGCCATCTCTGTGCCGAGTTCCAAGTGCGGGTGTGGTGACGTATATCATATGCGTCGAGAGCAGCGAAGAGCTGTAGTTCACAAAGCGGCCTCACATAAAACCTAAAATTATCAAACTTCTTCACGAAAGTTTTTTGTTTTCTTTGCATGAAAAATTATCATTTAAATCCACAAACAACATATGTGTAATCCAGTGCATATAAAGACTGGGACCAGAAAATAATTATTTTCTCTCCATTGACACCCATTCATATTTTTCGATCTCATAAGTCCCATGAGCTCGACCGGAAGAGGCGTGACTTCGCCACTCCATCCTACGAGAGCTCCCCGCTACGGCCATCCGGAGGCGCACAGAGCTTTTGGCCGTGATATTATATATACAAATATTATATTATATACTATTATATTATATATAGAGCTCCGGGAGTCGCAAACGGCAACATTCAACATTCACACGTATGCGCTGCATGCAGCACTCACCTAATTACTAGTCAATTGGAAGGAATCTGCGCAAGGCCGGTACGGTCCCGGTCCCGCCCCCCCTCCCCCGTCAACAGATGAGCGCAAGGCCGGTACCACGGTCTTCTCCCCCCCCCCCCCCCCCCCCCCACACACAAAGAGACCCCCACAAAGATGGAATCATAACTCGAACCCTGCATGGAAATATAAGTTAATAATAAAAAATAATAAAAGATTGCTCCATATAACACCAACAACACAGTAAATATATGTAGGCCTAGAAAAAAAATACAGTTCAATGTTATTGCTTAAGAAACCGATTCCTTCCAACTATTTACTAAAAATGCAATCACTAATTTATATCCAAATAAATGGTAACGTATCGATCAGCAATGAGGTTTGAGTAGCCTACCCACATAGATAATTGTAATACACCAACATTGTTAACTGCCATACACAGCTAAACAAGCAAATGAAAAATTAAATATCAACGCAACTGAAATGTTTATTAGGCTATTAACAATATTATATAAATGATAACGTAATGCACCCATTCTTTGTCTTTGGATCTTTTGAATAAATGGATCAATAAATGGTGAATCGCAAGCAGAGGAACGTGAGAGTCATTGAGCTGGACCTGAACCAGAGCTGAACCACCCTTTGTCACTGAAACACTTTTAGTGATAAAAAGTCACCACAGTGCCTTAAAACCATCAACGTCATTCATGTTAAGTAAAAGGAAAAACCTCAGACACGAGAAGTTAACGGAGCCGTGCACTAGGCCCTCTCGAATGCCAGGAAGAAACAACATTGATTCACTGCGACTCCTTTCAGCTGTCCACCCCTCCTTCTCCAGAAAAAAATAATAATAACATAAAACGGCTAATATAACGCGTGGCGGTGGCGTTACAAAAAAGAGAAAACGTAAATTTTTTTAGTACATGACAAAAAGATAATTATGAGGCTTTGATTGATATCCACTCATTTTTTGCGGAGACACATTCCTTTTCCCCACTTGTATAGAGTGGCGAAGTCACGCCCCTTCCGGTAGGGCTCATGGGACCTATGAGATCGAAAAATATGAATGGGTGTCAATGGAGAGAAAATAAATATTTTCTGGTCCCAGTCTTTATATGCCCTGGATTACACATATGTTGTTTGTGGGTTTAAATGATAATTTTTCATGCAAAGAAAACTAAAAATGTTCGTGAAGAAGTTTGATAATTTTAGGTTTTATGTGAGGCCGCTTTGTGAACTACAGCTCTTCGCTGCTCTCGACGCATATGATATACGTCGCCACACCCGCCCTAGGAACTCGGCACAGAGATGGCGATCTCTCTGCCCCACTTCACCGCTTTTTCCAAGGGGAGGATAAAAGCATGAAAGAGGTGAAAACCATTATAAGTCGGGGCACGTGCAGAGTTTCAGTTATGCCGATGGGAAGATTGTCGGTCTTCTCCACGCCAGTCGCAGGGAGCGTGACGTCACATACGAGCCGTGTAGTCTTTCTCGTTGTGTTTTCTCTACAGCCTTTATCTGAACAATTGCACAATAAACGGTCGAACTCTTTGCACGAAAAATTATCCTTTAAATCCACAAACAACATATGTGTAATCCAGGGCATATAAAGACTGGGACCAGAAAATAATTATTTTCTCTCCATTGACACCCATTCATATTTTTCGATCTCATAGGTCCCATGAGCCCTACCGGAAGGGGCGTGACTTCGCCACTCTATTGGAGTGAACGGCGATATCTACTTCTGGGCTCTATGAATCGAGGGACCCGTCCACAGCCCGCTTAAACAGCTGCAATACCAGGCTAGGCCGCTGAGTACTGGTGGATTGCGGAAGTATGCACTGTTCCCGGGGGCTTCGAATAAATGAGCTACGACCATAGGAGCGCGACATTGTTTTTTCCTGGAGAGCCACATCATGGCTTGCAAACGAGCCAGGCATGACAGTTGCTCTGTGTTTGGATGTACAAATGAACACAAAAATAATTTTTTTGTTCCTTCAACCGAGCCTCTGAAGAACCAGTGGGTTAATTTTATTTTCTCTGGAAATGCGACAGTCTGCGCCAAACATTTCACCGACGACTGCTTTCTCAACTTTGGCCAATACAAAGCTGGACTTGCTAAGCGTCTAAAACTTAAGTCTAGATCAGTACCAACCCTCCTTGGCTCAGCCTCAAACCTCGGACAAGTAAGTCAACCAACGCTATATCCTTGTGTTGCTTTGCTGTATATGGTTACCTTTTGTTACCCTTATAATTTGCCTGAAGCATTAGCTCTACAGCTAACAGCCCAGTTACTGTCGCTAATAACCCAGTTACTGTCGCTAATAACCCAGTTACTGTCGCTAATAACCCAGTTACTGTCGCTAATAACCCAGTTACTGTCGCTAATAACCCAGTTACTGTCGCTACTAGCCCAGTTACTGTCTCTAATGTAAAGGTAGATAGCATCAGGTATGCGTGTGAATACACACACTGTAACGCGAGGGTTGTAAACTTGTTATTTGGTTAACCCTTCTTACTGAGTGTGCACCTCTGCAAACCAGGGGGATCACACGAGAATGTGCACAATTCAACAAAGGGGATACAGGCACTGATCTCTACTACTTGGATACCAAGGAAATGTCCCGAATATTTAAGAATGTCTGCTCACCATACTACAAACGAATACCACCCTCTTTGACCAGCTACGTGACCGCAGTAGTTCTAGCGTTTTACTGATGAGATGATTATGGCCTGTTAACTCTTCCTAAATACATAGGCCCACTCACTCATTTCCTCTTCACGCCAGATTCAAATCAATGGGTTATTAGCATCGTTATGCAGAGCTTGATGTACTTGTATTGAGATGATTAGATGAACTTTTAAGATATATCAAATATGTTAACAAATAAATGATGTAATATCATTTTATAATTTCATAGATCTAATATTAAGTATCAGGCTAATGTTATTCACTAAACACGCTTATCTTCTATCTTCTTACATTTTGCACCTGGAATATATACAAAGTAATAAATTGAGTACTAATTTGATCTTGTTGTCTCTACACAGGCCAGCACATCAAGTGATTACATTCAGCCGCTGATCTCGAGGGATATTGCCTGCCAGACAGACCACCTGGGAGCACATACTGTAGGCACTCAGCTATCCTTACAGAATTTGCGGCCCGACTTAAACAGTGACGGTATGTACTTTCCACCTTGAGTACTTTTGATGTAGTTGATTCTAGGGAGCATAGCTGATGCTCAATTCTACCTGCCCTTAAAGGTTGGGTATGGAATTCGCTTTTTTGGCAATTTTTGCAAAATTACTTGAAATCCTTATCATAACCCGCTTACAGCCACTGAGTTAGAAGTACTGACATGAAAATTAAACAAGTCAATCATCTGTGGAACGGGCAGGGCTCGAAAAACTCCAGCCAATCATTTCCATTGCCACCGAGTTGCATTGGACAGTAAGTACGTCAATCAAACGGTCGTACTGCACTCCCCCTCCCCCGCGCGCGACCCCTTCATGCAGTACTCGTGACCCAGAGCTCGTGACCCAGAGCAAGCTCCTGTTTGTTGTTATCCTGCGGTAGCTACTGGAACTAGTTAATCCACATTAGGACCTAGCAGTAGAAGACAATTTCCATGGCAGACAAGACGCCACCATCCCCACCACCACCAGCAAAGAGAAGGAAAACTCTTTTTCAGAGAGTAATTGATAATAAAAACGCTGAAAGAGAAAAACTGAAATCAAGAATAATCCAAGGCGCTGCTTTCGAACGTTGGCGGTGTCACGTTAAAATTGTACCGGGGGCGAAAATTGTACCGGCCTACGTCATCTGTTGTTTACATCTTGACAACCTGCCTGGTAACAGACGACGCGATTGTCTGTTGCCGGGCAGGTTGCAAAAAACATTCGGCTCATGTTTCCAAAAGACGAAATAACATAATACAGATAACGGATCGCTAGATAACACTTGTTTTTACTTTATATTTGTATTGTATTTAATTGTTTAATCGAATAGCAAAAGACGACGCGATCGTCTGTTGCCGGGAAACGGGCCATCGCGTCAAATGATGTAGGAAGGTTCTTGAACATTCATAAATGCGATTAAACAATTAAATACAATACAAATATAAAGTTAGCAACGCCAATAAATGTTAATGGTAAAATAAGTGTTCTGTCTTGTCACGCTCAATGAAGGAGTGCAATGAACGAGCATGAAAGTTCGCGAATGTTCAAGAACCTTCCTACGTCATTTGACGCGATCGCCCGTTTCCCGGCAACAGACGATCGCGTCGTCTGTTGCTATTCGATTAAACAATTAAAGTGTGTTCTAGCGATCCGTTATCTGTGTTATGTTATTTCGTCTTTTGGAAACATGAGCCGAATGTTTTTTGCAACCAGCCCGGCAACAGACGATCGCGTCGTCTGTTACCAGGAAGGTTGTCAAGATGTAAACAACAGATGACGTAGGCCGGTACAATTTTCACCCCCGGTACAATTTTAATGTGACAGCGGCAACTGAAGGACGAGAAGGGTCTAAAAACCGATGCTTGTGTGGCGGTTGACCTAGTTTCAAAGTTTATACCGTTTATACTCGGTAATACCGGTGTTGAGACGAGTGTATTACTCGTTGTGAAAATGTCCACACCGCGGCAACCCTAGTGAAAACCAGGACTTCCAATACAATTATATGAAACAAACATACATTTTCTAAAAATAGTAATGATTTATGTGACCGTTTAATGTTTATAACATCTGGTGCAACCATAACCGCGAGAACGTATTCTCAGCAGGGGGTGCTGGAAAAAAAAAAACTCAGCCTGCACTAGACTCGCAACTCGTTACATTGATAAAGATATATAGCAGCGCAGCTCAATTACACCAGTGCATGCTCGCACAGTTGAAAATCGATCGTTGTGTTCACTTCCTTCACACCATGGTTCACATCCCGCTGCTCACAGAACAAGTTTAGCGCACCACCGCTACCCTCACACTTTTTCATATAACCTTTTTTCAGCACTAGGTCATATGAGCATTAAATAAATGCTGCGTCTCAAAATGCCTTGGACAGCAGCGAGGGTGACTCGCTTTGCCACGGGCCGAAACAGTTCGGAGCGACCACAGCCAGAGCGAACCCAGCGGGGCATATATGGAGTCAGTTTCCTGCCATAATTCAAACCTGAAAAAAAAGTTTCAAAGGCTTGTAAGTCTGGGTTTGAAAACTCAACACCTTGTAAAAAAGGTTTTGCAACACTGAAAAAAGAGATTATAACCTGAAAAAAAATAAAACTAAAATTCAAACATCTGTAAACATGATTTTGTGTTCTATTTTATCTTCTTCATCATTTTCAGCAACACATTTTCAAAGTTCAAACAATTTCACCAGCGCATTTGCAGAGTTTCAAATCTGGCACTGTTCTAACGGTGTATTTCATTGTTGCCCGGTTTTGAAACCTTGTAAATGGGATTCTGCAAACAGGTGTTCATACATTGAGAAATACGTTTTGAAAGGTTGAATATTTAGTTTTAAAAACTTGTAAAGGTGTACGTTTACGACATTGCAACGTATTTTTTCAGAACTGACTTTTCAGCACTGACTTTTCAGAGATTTGAGCGCAAGCTTTGAGTCACGTGAATATTGGCAGTGGTCTGACGCCACTCGTTTTGAAACTCCTGACAGTCGAATCTGAAAACGTTCCTGGGGGCGGGACCATTTAGCTCTAAACCTATTGGTTGCTCTCGGCTGACGTACATTCCAATCACATGTGCCGTTCACCGGGCTGTTCGTGATTGACAGTGCTCTGCCGATGACACGAATAACAACGGGTTGATTTCGCGGTTGATTTTGATTTCCATTTTCTGGAAGCAGAGTCTAATCTCCATAGGACGCGACTAGCAAGGACGCGTCCTAGCAAGGCTGCAGCCTTCACTTTGGGAAACAGCCATGGTTCCAGAAAATGGAAATCAAAATCAACCGCGAAAGTCGCTTGTTATTTGTGTCATCTTTGTCAATGTTACATACATTTAAATAGTTTCTGTCATGTGTGCAAAAACACAACTCCTCCTTGTACGCAAACAATGTATCAAAACAATTACTTTCTGTAATTTTCTTTCCTCTGCAGAAGACGGTGATGCCTTTGGAGATCGCAGCACGCAGTGCGGCGCCACCTCGGAGAGTCTGCGTATGGACGCCCCTGGCACCTACCACAGGGAGCTGAAGATCCTGAGCGTCTATGGAAAAGGGGAGGGCCCACTGGCGGTGGACGGCCATGACACCCTCTTTACCACGTCAGAAATGGAGGCCCTGAACTCGCTCTCTGCGGACCACTGCGTGGCCAAGAGCCTGGACCGCGGCGAGCGATTGGTCTGCCGCATGGAGCTGGGTATGCAGGTTGGAAATCATCTTCTCATTCACCATCCAAAAGAGAGGCTTCCTCTGTTACAACTCCAGCACACACCCATAGAAAGCACACACCTTTATGATTCAATGTGTCGTTAGTGGGGATTAACAACTATTCTGTGTAAATGAAAGAATATGACTTGTGTGTGTTTCCGTCTTTATGTGGAAAGCAGCAGCCCCCTGGCACCATTTCAATCAAGGTTGAAGAGGATATTAGTGGAGGCAAGTTGGATCAACTGAGAATGTACTAGTTTTTACCGGCGCTAAAAAGCCTGGTCCTCTTTTGAAAAGCATCATGACCAGCGCCCTTCTAAAACACGAGTCAAATTTGGGAGTTTCATTTCAAAGATGGAATCAGCCAAGAGGGTTTCAAGACGGAGGCCACTTGAGCTGGTTTATCATTCTCAAACATCAATGAATTCAACATGTAGAAATGTTAGCTGATCAGCTTACAGGGAAGGACACGTTGTTGCTTTTTATTGTCAAAATAAAATAATTGCGCTTGTCTCGCATGCTTTGTTGTGCTCAGATCATTTTGCGCTGGTGTTCCTCCAGTGTCCTCCACCTGGTCACCCACCCTAGCTTTGAGTCTAGGGAGGAGGGGGCTCGAGGAGACATCCCTTAGCAAAACTGTGAATCTGTGTCTGCAGTACACATTTTAAACCCTCTGTGTCAATGTTGCATACACATCCATTTAAAGGGGACCTATCATACCACCAGGTGTGAGTGTGATTAGCCATTACAAGCCGTTTTCAAAATGTGCAGCATTGTGACATCACAGGTGGGCGTGTCCACCTAGATGTGTGACGGATAGATGAGCAACGTTTGCTGCAGTCCACTGGGTAGGCTGGTGGACTGATCTATCCAGCACACATCTAGGTGGACACGCCCACCTGTGATGTCACAATGCTGCACATTTTCAAACCTGCTTGTAATGGCTAATCACACTAACACCTGGTGGTATGATAGGTCCCCTTTGAATAGTTTCTTTCACCTGTGCAAATACACAATTCCTCCTTTTATGCCAATAACGTATCAAAACAACTACTTTGTCATTTTTTTCTCTCTCTGCAGAAGACTGCGATGCCTTTGGAGACCGTAGCACGCAGCGCGGCGCTGCCTCGGAGAGTCTGCGTGTGGACACCGCTGGCTCCTCCCACATGTCCGGTCACGGCGAGGAACTGAAGATCCTGAGCTTCTACGGAAAAGGGGAGGGCCCACCGGCAGTGGGTGGCCATGACACCCTCTTCACAGCGTCCGAAGTGGAGACCCCGAGCTCACTGTTTGCGGACCACAGCGTGGCCACGGGCCTTCGGCGCAGTGAGCGTTTGGTCCGCCATGAGGTGCTGAGTGTCCAGGTTAAAAATCATCTTCTCATTCACCATCCAAAAGAGAGGCTTCCTCTGTTGCAACTCCAGTACACACCCATAGAAAGCCCACACCTTTATGATTCAGTCAACTTTTTTACACTGCCAAATATGCCCGCCCGTCTTATGCCCACCTTTTTCCCTGCATGGTCCGCACATTTATACTGACTGAGGTAATTTACCGGCTTGATATCGCACCCCAATCAACCCTCTCGGACCCTACAGATACGGTTTCATTTTCATGTAAATTCGATTAGACAGCTTTGCGGTTCCAGGGTAAGGACTTCGGTAGAGTTGTTGCTGCATTGTCTCCACAACAGAGACAACGCAGCGATATCCACATGGTTTGTTACAACAGGGGCAGTGTTTCCCACACATTGACGAGACTATGGCGCCCCGCCATAGTCTAATTTCGGCCGCCATAGTCTCTGCGTGCACATGATTATTTTTTTATTTATTTTTTTATTTATTTTTTTTGCTCAGACGAAGTTCGTGTCGCTCTCATTGGGATTGCATGAGAGCACGAAGTTCGGCTGTCTGCCTGAAAAATAGAGAGAGCGCGACATTCGGAATTTTGCATTAACGCATGAGCATTACCTTAACAGCATAAGACCAGCATCCATGTATCGTGAACCTACGGACTTCAGTGGGGGTTTCATTCCCACAATCGCGCCCCCCCAGTATAAAAAGCTGCAAACTCATTGCATATCTGTGTGGATTGGAGATCAGGTGGAATTTGTGTTGGGGGGTTGGTCAGTCTGTCAACAGTTGCAAATAGGGTTTTTGCATTATTAGTATTGGTTTTAATGATATTGGAGAAAAATGTTTCTCTAGCACTTTTTAAGTCTAAATTGTAGGCACGTAGAGGCTCAATTAATGGAAACACGGCCATGATGACTTTCATATTATGTTACATAGGGAACATCCTGACTTCAAGATGGTTATATTTATCCTTTTTTATAGGGTCTTGATGAGGAAGTGCCTCAGAAGGGTTCTGAGCCAACATATTCCTCATCCCTAATTGATGATATTGAAGAGGTAAGTCTTCATTAAAGAATGCTTTTTATTAGAATTTTGCAATGACTTAATAACTTTCAAAAGTATACAGTGAGGTTCAAATCAAGGTTTCCCCTTTCTCCATCTACCATAGTTTATTTTAAGTTATTGAAGGGCCAAATATCCTCTAGAGGTACACTCCCGGTATCTTTGTATTGATTGTCCCTTTGGTTTAGCTGCTACAGATGGTCACTGAGAATAACCAGACTGTTGATGTTGTGAACGACCCGATAAAGACAAGTCAAGTGCTTCCATTTCACTAGGTTGAAAAGTAGGGCTGGGTATTGCCAGGTACCATTCATTCTTTAGGTCTTCATTCGATTTCAATATCGATTCAATAATACGTGCAGATTACAAAAATACCTAAATATTATTTAGAATTAACCATTTCAGAATGAATTAACCATTTCATTGTGCTTTAACTAGCAAAAAGGGAATACACCATTGTATAGTATTGCTCCTGCAGCATAAAAGTAATAATCATAGCATGGACAAATGTAAAAGGGCATGTACATTTAGGCATACTCGCTTCTAGATTACAATGACTGAGTGTACTTCTTTTTTTTTTTTTTTTATGGAAATAATCTATTTCCAAAATTCTGAATCGAAATTGATTCGAGAACAAATAAATTGCAGTCCATTGATGAATCGATATTTTTACCCAGCCCTATTGAAAAGGTATGTTACGTTGAAACATGTGTAAGAATATTTGTATTTTCTGTAGCTTAATTTAGGTAAATCGACTAATGGGGGTCCTTTTTGGCTAGTTGACTTGGCTATCGTGTAGCAACCATAGGTGTCTGACGAAGACTGAAAATAGACGGTACACACTGACCTGCTTTCTGAGTATTTTCTCTGGTTACAAGTGTTTGGTCTGGCATTGACATTCCCATACATGTATGGGATAGGCCATATATATATTTTTTTTTAAATACGCACCTTATTCCATTTCAGGTCTTCCGACATTCCACAACTGGACATGTATAGGCCATTTATATTTAAGATGTTTCAATCATGTTTTTTGAGTATCCATTTAAGGTTTGTTGAACTCTTAAAGTGTCCAGCACATAATATAATTTGCTTTCTCCTCATTTCAGGAGCAGTTTTCTGGAGATGAACTGCTTTCAGACCAGGACAGTGATCCAGAATCTGAAATTAGCCAAATATACAATGATAAATTAATACCTGAGTCAGATGAGGATGATGGCGAAGATGCAGATGCAAGCATAGACTTCATGCCTCAGTCGAAAGTAAAACCAGTAATGCCTGATGTTGGAGCATCTAGATCAGACACCAGTGTCCAAGATGTGCCCATGGTTCCCAGTGCTGCTGTTGCATCTGAGTCAGGAGATTCAAACCAGTCAGAGGAAATGCCAGAAGCTGAACGACACAAACAAGAAGTAACATTACAGAATACGACTATAAAAAATTACTGTTACGTTTGTGGTAAGCCACAGAGTAAAATCTCCCGTCACTTGAAATTGCACAGGAAACATGCTGAACTTGTTCATGTGTTTTCCCTCCCTGAAAAATCAAACGAGCGCAAGATCCTATTAGAAAAAATTAGGAACAAGGGAAATTTTAAACATAATACGACAGTTTTACAGGCTGGAGAAGGACCACTGAAAGTGAAACGACAACCGAAGGCTAACATAATGGCAGAAAAGTTTATTCACTGCGTGTACTGTCAAGGTATGTACATTCGCAAGGAGCTTTGGAGACATGTCCGCAGATGCCCCTGTAAACCAGAAGGTTTGAATGAAGAACCTGGTAGAACCAAAGTACTTGGTCTGGCTGCAGCACAAGAGTCTGCATCCTGTCAGCAGATCTCATGTGGAGTGTGGAAGCTCCTTGGTGTCATGAAGCAGGATGAGGTTGCCATAATTGTGCGAAATGACCTCTCAATTATTCAGTTTGCCCAGTCACTTTACAACAAACATGGAAAGGACCCCACAAAGTATGACTACATTCGTCAGAAGCTCCGTGAAGTGGGGCGTTTTTTGTTGTGTCTGCACACAGAATTCTCCATACATACCATGGAGGAGGCTGTTAAACCTGCAAACTTCCAGAGAGTTATGCGAGCAGTAAAGAAAGTGTCCGGTTTTGACGAAGAGACACACTCATTCCTAACTCCAAGCCTTGCGCTGAAACTGGGACATTCGCTGCATAAAATCTGTGACATTATTCATTGTAGAGCACTCATGGCAGAAGATGAAGATCGGATCAGGTCCACTGACATTTTCAAGAAGTTGTACACTTCCAAGTGGTCGGAGTTGGTTTCACACGGTGCCCTGAACACACTGAGTGATGCCAAGTACCACAAGCCATCAACATTACACTTCACCGAAGATGTCCAGATCTTTCATCGGTACCTTGACAAATCTGCAGAAGAAGCCTTTGGCAACTTGAAAGAGGTGGCCACCTCCCAGAACTATGCTCGACTTGCAAAAGTTACACTTGCACAAATCATTGTGTTTAATCGGAGACGTGCTGGGGAGGTTTCAAAAATTCTTCTCAAAAGTTTTCTTGAAAGGGACAACACAAAGCCTCATGAAGATGTTGCCATGGGGTTGTCAAAGACTGAACAGAGGCTCTGCAACTATTTCTGCCGTGTCGAAATGATGGAAAAAGGGGGCAGAAAGGTTGCAGTTCTGCTCACACAGAGCATGGTGGATGCTCTATCACTACTTGCAAGTAACAGAACTGAATCAGGTGTTTGTGCAACAAACCTCTTCCTTTTTGCAAGACCCAAAGCAATGAGCCACTACAGAGGACACGACTGTTTGCGTGTTCATGCAAGCCAGTGTGGCGCAAAGCACCCTGAGCACCTCAGGTCAACACAACTCAGGAAACATGTCGCCACACTGTCCCGAGTCCTCAACTTAAAAAACAATGAACTTGATCAGGTTGCAGATTTCTCGGGTCACGACATCCGTGTTCACCGCGATTTCTACAGATTACCAGTTCCCACAACACAACTGGCCAAGATTTCCAAACTGCTTCTATCAATGGAGAAAGGACATCTTTCCGGCATGCAGGGGAAATCCCTGGATGAGATTGAAATTGACGGTTTGTACAGAAATTAGGATATGTAGAATTTGGGACATGTAGCGTTTATTTTTATAATGTGAAAGGCATCTAGACTTCCTATAGATTTTATTTTCATGTCTGCTGTTCAGAAACACAATAATCAAAAGCCCTAAGTAGTACTGGGTAGCATTGTGGGTAATCAAGTTTCAGTAGAAATTCATTGTGATAATATTATATTGTGTAATAAAATGACTATGTCCAAGCAAACTAATCAAAAACAACAGAGCCCCTGATGTCCTGATATCCATTCCACTAGCTATACCACTTAAATAAAGCTATATTAAAAAAAATAATATTTATAGCCAATATGAAGTTCTTGTTTTAAAGTATTCAAGTGAGTTTTTCTAATTATTTTACCCAGATGAAATGGTTTTAAGTGATGCTGAGGCCAATGACGGTGGGAGCAAATATGATAGCAGTGACACCGCAGACCTGCCGTCGGAGTGTGTGACTGGCGAGCCTGTGGAGACTGCATCGTGGTCTACAATCACAGAGCAGCTCCACGACACTAAATATATTGGTAGGTAATTTCACCTGAGTAATCTCACTTCTGGTTGTGTTTTCCGTTGATAAAAATCATCATGGTTTTTTCTGCCAGTATTTTGCCAGTATTGTCCTGATTACAAAGCACCATTATTGCTTTTGAAGTGCCATGTCCACTGACACCTCGGCCAGTCAAGGCAGCATCCCAGGCCTCCGGTCTCCAGGATGGAGGGAGAGGTTGGGTTGGCGGGTCTAAAACATGATCCTCAGTGAATCAATACATTTTCAAGCAGTGTTGATCATCAGCTTATGGTGTTAGGCT
The DNA here is from genome assembly GCF_031168955.1 of Gadus macrocephalus. Classification (NCBI taxonomy): domain Eukaryota; kingdom Metazoa; phylum Chordata; class Actinopteri; order Gadiformes; family Gadidae; genus Gadus; species Gadus macrocephalus. Next base: position 9,758,977 of record NC_082387.1, read on the forward strand.
GTTCAGCAAGCAAGCAAACAGATCCGAAGGGTTAGGGTTGGAGGATGAAAAGACAAAGGACACAACAGATAGACTATACTGTGTTAAAAAAGAGAACATGGTGTACAAAAAAAAATATATAGAAGAAAAAAGGTTGTACGATCCTTTCATGCACAGTTGCTATACTGTTTATCTAATGTGGATGTAAATGTAGTTACATTTAAACTGACCGAACAGCAAAGAGGTTGTCAACCATTTTGTAAAAGTGTGAAATTCAAGTGAGCAATCAACTGAAAACCTTATATAAAATAGTATTATGTTATATAAATAATTGTCATCACAGAAACTGGTAAACCATTTCTTCTTGTCATTCCGTGGCAATGGTTGAACTCAAAACGAAAACTAAATATGTCGGCCAGTTTGTGTGTTTTATTTTCTACTTTGCATATTTTCCAGGAAAAGATTCTGGCAAAGAACATGGGTCCAGAAGAGCTAAAAAGAAAGTGTGGTCCAAGGTTGAGGTGGCTGCAGTAATGCGGCATTTCAAAGATCCGATACGTAAGGGAATACCGGCTTCAATAAATGAGTGCCGTCACTGTAAGCAGGTAGAAGGTCCTGCATTGACACACAGAACACTCCAAAATATAAGGGATTTTGTGAGAAACCGCGGAATAGCTGCAAAGAGGCAGGCTCCTAAACCAACAGACACCGATCATTGATCTTTTATTAACGTTTGATAAAATTTTTATTCTAGCAGGAAAGCAAAAAAAAAAAGAGTTTTGGCCCGTGTTATCTGACAAGATGTTTGGGGCTTAGAATCACTGTTTAATTGTATGTTTCTTTATCTACTTGCTTTGTTTTGTGGTTAAATATACTGTTGTGGAATAACTTTTGTACCGCAACCATATATTAATTTGGCTTTAAGTAAGATAATGAGACTTGATTTTAAGTTATTCAAAGTCATGGGACTTTATTTGTGACGGGTTGTTGGCCATCCACACCAAATTATTTTGACATTCATTTTTTGCTTTAGTATTTAAAGTACTTTTTTGGGAATAAAGTGACCGTTCCAGTAATGCTGTGTGCTGTCATGTATGTGTATTCTATGTTGATGAATAGTGACATTAGCCTTTTAAAGACACAATTAGGGATGCACCGATATGAAAAATGGGCCGATTCAGATATACATTTTGCTGTTATAGTCGATTGCCGATATTTACCGATATTGATATGTTTTTTTTAAGTTTCTGAGATGATAAAATGTTGTACAGACTGAAAATCATGCAAACTGAATTTTTCATAAAACATAAGTAACCAACCTTTACCAACCGACCTATACTTTAGGGTCTATAGCGTATAACCGCGTTGTCTGATTAGTTTCATTCATTTTTCACAATTTTCCAGCTCTCGTTTTGAAGAATAATCACCGCTCCATTCGTTTCAATGGGAGTCGCAACGCTCTATACCAGGGGTTGGCAACTAAGTTTGGCCTCCGGACATTTTTTTCCAGCCAGTAGGTGGTGGGCCAGAACATTATTAAAGGCTAGTTCAAGGAATTGATTAATGAAGTGTATCTGGAACTGCAACGCAGGCCCGTCAGCTGCTAGATGACCCTTAAAGGGACACTGTGTAATATTTTAAGGCATTTATTACCTCAAATCCATGTATTCATTAATAAATAAGTCCTCATTGGTGTAAAATTATCTCTGCCAAAAATCTCACTTATCCTCCTGAGCGAAGAATAATTAATATGTAGTTGCATAGGACGGGTAAGCTTCATGGAGGCTTCCATGTTCTTCCGGTCTATGAACTGCTGAGAGGGACAAAAAGCACTACGTGGTACAGGAAATGCAAACGCGTTTTCACTCTGAGCCAGCGTGAATGATGACTGAAATAATTCACTATCTTGCTCGAGGAGTAATTACTCGTACATCATTAGCTTACACTAATGATTCAATGCAGTTTGAAAAGTGTTTGAAATAACGAACCTCATCACTCGAATGACTCGAGGAGGTAGTATTGGATGTCATGACACAGCTTCTTGGCACATACTGCCCAGTGCCCACCGTAGTTTTTGAACAAGCGAGCACTATTAGTTTGAATGCAATATACAATTATACCACTAGATGGAAGTAATTTATACACGGTGTCCCTTTAAAAGACGTACATAAACAAGTGTATGCCCTAATCACGTAATAAACAGTAAACGCAATTGTGATTATTGCACTAAAAAAGATAAGTTATTTCCTAATGTAGCCGAGCGGGGGACATCCCGTTGGTATTTGAATGTCTATTTGCTGATCTCGTAATATAACTGATAACTGAAAACTCTTAGTCCTCCTAACCCTAAATATGAAGATAAAGTTGTGCAGTTGTCAGCCTGGTTCTCCAGCGGAGTCTTCCAGGTAAAAGTGTTGTAGAAAGGGTCTCATTGTATGCAAGGCCACGTATAAAGCCGCTATTTGGCAGTGTATGCTGTCTTATGCACGCCTTGTACGCTGCACGGTCCGCGATTACATCGCTCGAGGTAAATTGCCTGCTTGAACCCAATTTACCTTCGCGGACCCTATACACATGGGCGGTTTATTGTGTTTCATTCTGATGTAAATACGACGGCTCCGGGGGGCTTGGCTAGAGGTGTTGTTTCTGCACTGTGCAGAGACGACGCAGCGATATCATCATGAGCAGGTCTAACTGGAGAGGAAGTGGAATCCGCGAGGTGCTGATCATGTGAGAGAAGGTGATGCAGTCGTATTAAACAAAGACGTTGAAAGATGGTGCGATCTACGAGAGAGACGCAGAGGAACTGTCCGTACGAGGCTTTTGTCTGGATTAAAAAACTGGTCAGCAAAATGAAGAATATGTTGGCGTTTTTGCACTTGTAAATAGTTAATCTCGTTTGTAGCCTACACTCAGACATGAACTCATATTTGCATGTGGGTGTCTAAAAATAAAAACATTTGGGAATATGCAAATTATTCTAAAGAGGCCTAGACTCCGTGCGCAGCCCCGCCTTGCAGTGACCCAACCAAGAAAGCCCGCGCCGTGACGAACGGGGGATTTTACCCCCCTCGGTTTTACACAGGAAACTTGAGATCAGACGGTGAAATCGCCGGGCGTGCCAAGCCTCGACCGAACCGGCTTGGCAGTGTAGAAAGGACTTATGCTGGAGACAGCGCAGTAGTGCGCACCTAAAAGAGCACGGGAACATTAGAAACACAGTGTCAATGTTCGGACGCTACGGAAAAACTGTTTAAAACAGAATTCAAACAATGATTTGGAAGTGCAAGTATTGTGCTTTTAGCTGTGAAAAGAGAGCAAAACTGTTTAAACATTATAGGCTCAAACATGGAAGTTACGGGACAATAGAGCCAATTTCTTGTTTACATCAGGAATGTCTGTGTATGTTTAAATCACTAAATGCACTTAAAGTGCATATTTCCTGCATTAATACCAAAACTGCATATAGCAACTAGCAGATGGACCAGTTCAGTTTAGTCGTCAGTCATGTGAGTTTGCTGCGTCTTGTTCGGAGAGTGAGTTTTTCACTCGCCTGTATTCTGTGCTTCTAAAAGTAAACCATAAGGTCAGATGTCCTTTTATAAAGAATAACTTTGAAAGCAGTGTTTACTCCACGTTCAAAGCACACAAGAGCAAAGTACATAAAGAACAGAACTGGAAGAGGTTCAAGTCAGAAATCGTTGGTGATGATGTTTTGATTTTGCATGAGCACAACTTAGCATCTCTTCTACTAAAGATGCAAGCTGTTTTGCACATACCAGAGAGTGCTTTGCAAGATGTGGTACAACAGCTTTGGCAAATCAATCAGCCGTCACAACCACTTCTACAAAACAGTCAGGATTTTATCAGTGCTGTGTCAGAAAGTAACATAATGTCACATTTTTCCAAAGATGGACCTTTAGGAACAGCCAAAAAAAGAGCAGCCTATGTGCGCAGAGTTTCCACTGGTAAATCCAATTTAATATTTTGTGAAAAAAGGCAAAAAAATATCCTGCATATGTTCAAGGGCAGATGTGTGCAAATCCTTCAAAAGGATTAATCCACACAAAGCCCCTGGTCCTGATGGCATCCCTGGCCGGGCTCTCAGGGTGTGTGCAGATCAGCTGGCAGGTGTGTTTACAGACATCTTCAACAAGTCACTGCTCCATTCTGTGGTCCCCACATGTCTCAAAAAGTCCACCATCATTCCCATCCCCAAGAAGTCAAAAGCATCCTGCCTCAATGAGTACCGCCCAGTAGCACTCACCTCCATCGTCATGAAGTGCTTTGAGTGGTTAGTCAAATCATTCATCACCTCCTCCTCAGTCCTCTCCTCTGCTCCCTGTTCACACATTACTGCGTGGCCACACACAGCTCCAACACCATCGTCAAGTTTGCTGACGACACGACCGTCATCGGCCTGATAACCAGAGAGGAGGTGAGAGCCCTGACATCTTTGTGCCAGGACAACAAGCTCCAGCTCAACCTCAGCAAAACTAAGGAGCTGATTGTGGACTACAGGAAGCGACCGGGAGCCGAGCACGCCCCCATCACCAACAACGGGACGACAGTCGAGAGAGTCAGCAGCCTCAAGGTCCTCGGGGTCCACATCTGCGAGTACCTGACCTGGACTCACCATACCGGCAAGACAGCGGCTCTTCTTCCTCCGCAGGCTGCGGAGGTTCAACATGGACTCCAGGATACTCTGCAACTTCTACAGGTGCACCATAGAGAGTATCCTGACCGGCTGCATCACCGCCTGGTACGGCAGTTGCTCCGCCCTCAACCGTAAGTCATTACAGAGGGTGGTGAAAGCTGCCCATCCCATTACCAGGACGGAGCTGCCATCCATGGAGGACCCCTACACTCAGCGCTGCCGGAAGAAGACTAACCAGATTATTAACCCTTGACCACCCCAAGGGTGACAAGGAAAAGCATGATAAATAAATAGAAGTTAGAAAGAATGTGAAAATGTAATTCTTCAATACACAAGTGTGTACAGAGTATACTGTATCCCTTTGTGCAAAGAGGAAATACTCTTACTTTCTCTCTGTCTTTGTTTTCCTCTCTGCAGAAGACAGCAATGACAATAGAGATTGCAGCACGCAGCGCTGCGCCACCTCGGATAGTCTGCATGTGAACGCCTCGGGCTTCTCCCACATGTCTAGTTACAACAAGGAGCTGAAGATCCTGAGCGTCTACGGAAAAGGGGAGGGCCCACTGGTAGTGGACGACCATGACACCCTCTTCACCACGTCAGAAGTGGAGGCCCGTAACTCGCTGTCTGTGGACCACAGCGTGGGGGGCGGGCCCTATGTCTTGTGTCGCAAGGTTTTTCCCAACGATGCCAAAATGATCGTCAACATGCGTCACCACACTGACGAGAAGCCGCACGGGTGCGACCAATGCAAGATGCGCTTCAAACTGAAGGGCACCCTGAAGCGCCACAAGAGTACTCACTCCGAGAGGAAGCCCTAAATGTGTGACCAATGCACAAAGCGCTTCAGACAGGAAGGCCACCTGAAGACGCACATGATGTCTCACTCCGGGGAGAAGTCCTCCAGACGGGACCAATGCACGAAGCGCTTCAGACAGCAATGCGTCCCGACGCTCCCAGGAGGACTCACACCGGGGAGATGCCCTACAAGTGTGACCAATGCACAAAACGAGTCAGTGTGAGCTCCAGGCTGAAGACCCACATGAGGACTCACTAAGGGGAGAGGCCCTACAGGTGTGACCAATGCGCAAAGAGCTTCAGAAAGAAAGGCACCCTGAAGAACCACATGAGGACTCACACCGGGGAGATGCCCTACAGGTGTGACCAATGCATGAAGTGCTTGGGAGACAGCTCCAACCTGAAGATCCACATAAGGACTCACACCAGGGAGAAGCCCTACAGGTGTGACCAACGCATGAAGCACTTCGGATATAGCACCACCCTGAAAAGCCACATGAGGATTCACACCGGCGAGAAGCCCTACAAGTGTGACCAATGCGTGAAGTGCTTCAGAGAGAGCTGAAGATCCACATGAGGACTCACACCGGCGAAGGCGAGAATACCTAAAGGTGCGACCAATGCACAAAGCGCTTCGGACAGAGCACCAAGCTGAAGATCCAGATGAGGACTCACACCGGCGAGAAGCCCTACAGGTAGCTTCGAATGGAGCGCAAACCTGAAGACCCACATGAGCACTCACACCGGGGAGAAAACCTGCATATGTCTGCAGTGCAACGCCAGCTACAGCGACCCAAGCAATTTGGGTGTGCACATGCTCAAGCACACGGTCAATAGGGTGCTTTGACACGGGGCAACGGGACGCTTTGATTGACACCTCTATCCTGTATTCGTTGAAATTACTACTTTTTTTTGTTTTTTCTTTTTTTCATCCTGAAGATGTTTTCCAACTTTTGATTCGCTTTGTATTTATTGTTAATAATTGATGAGAGATGAGTGAGATGAGGAAGAACTTATTTTTAAGGCGCTATTGACGGCAAAATATTTGATTTAATTTAAGAGCTTGATCATGGGAAGATACAGGCAGCAAAGTTACCAGGCATACATTCAATGAGACGATGGATGTACATGATTCTTATTGTAACTTTTCACATCGTGGGTTAACAAACAAAGGTGAGGGAATGTGACCATCATGGAGAGTTTAGGATGGCCAGAGGAGAGACAAAGTTAAATTGCAATACACTATGGATGCAGTGGACATGGATGCAAGACAGTTAAAGGCATCTACACAACACAGAAGTCAGTCGATTGGCCTCAGTATCAGACTTGGTGTCTACAGTTGCAATGCAAGTTATCTTAACACCTTTTCAATTAGAGAGAGCGAGAGGGATCTTTAGGTCCAAGGAGAATGTATAGAAATGTATTTCAATTGACTAGTAATTATTATGTAAAGGGGGTTTTATATAATTTGTATATTATAGTTACGCTTGATATTACCATGACAGTCATTACGCTACCTTTGTTAATAAAAATTGCCTGCAAAGTTCACTTGTGAAATAGACTACAATTAAACCCTAGTCAGTATAAATGATTGTGTTCATTTCACTTACCTTTTGATTCTGTAAACAATGTTAAACACTATACAATTGAATATTAAAGAATATTATCTTCGTTTTCATTTAGCCTACCCTGAATGCGCAGGAAATTCTGTAAAGCGATAGCGAACAGGTAAAAACAGTCGGAACAGTTCTTGTCAAGTAATCACTAATGATCGCTATTCATCATACAATCATGATGATCATAGGATTATATGGACCTGCGTATTAACGAATAATGCAGTGTTTACTGCCCTCCTGTGGACAAAACGCATAAATGCAGCCAATCAGTCATTCTTTTTTTTTCTTTCATTTCTTCCTTTGTTTTGTTTCTGTCTATTCCTATTTTATTTATTTTTTATCTTTTTCTTTCTTTATATATTCCTTAATATCCCTCGGAAATAACGTGGCTGTCAGTCAGAGATGACTGTCGACTGAAAAGGGAAAAATAACCTGTAACATAGTTTCCTGTTAATCTCCATAAATTGACCACGCAACCAGATACATGGCCTCATTAACTTGGCCAAGTAGGCCTATCTGGTCACTATATCAAACCACAGTGACTGAACGCTTTCATGAAGGCTTTTGCTTCTAAGCGGTTTACTGTTGGAGTCCGTAAATCTGCGCGCTTTACGCATTTCCCGCCAGGCCTCAGGTAGGTCCCGCCCCCTACCAGTTGAAAGCCGGAGTTGGATTAGGAGAGCACGGAGCGCAGAGACGCGTCACCATGGCACCCCTCGGACTCAAAGCACTTGTTTGTGACAGTAAGTGCGAAAATGATTAATTTACTCTAGGTTGATTTGATCCTACGTAATAAATCTGAAAACTAAGGCCTACTCTACGTTACTCTTTGAAATTCTGTTGACTGCAGTTTCTCCCCAAAAGATTGCGCAAAAGGCGCGTATCAACCCTCCATTTACTTAACGGTCGCTCCTACCAAATCGCCTCACTCCAGAATTCCAGATTTTTTGGAAATTATCTTTGAATAGTGTCGATCAATTCACCTTTGAGCTTTCATTCTCTTCATAATACAGGTAGTTTTGTGTCAGAGTGCGGAGTCCTGTTTCTGCGTAAATCCTTACACTCTAATCTGTGTCTGTGAGGATTAAAGTACTCCAGTTCCTCTTGTGCGATGGCGCTGTGTTAGCCTGCTCTATGGAGTCGACCGGACTACTAAACAACAAGGATTGACTGACAGGCTACTTGTTAAATTTCCGATGATGCTCATGTTGCTCAACATTGGCACGAACCGTTATTGTGCATCAGAACGGTTCTTAGCACCAGGCGCTATAGTGTATGTTGTCTCCAGCTTGTGATGTCTATTGTCACGCACAATGTAAACATTCCATGGATGACCATCAGGCTAAACCCTCAGCCCACACAATGTCCTATATATGGTGTCCAGATGGAGCAAGTGATAACCTGACAGATATTGTTTTAACTCCAGTGCCCTATTTTTGTTCAAAGGTAAATTGTATCTGTTCATGTATAGATCTAACAATTCGATCACAATTTTGTTTGTGCCATTGTACAATAGGCCTACTTATCCAAAGTGATGGCGGTGCTAGTTGTGGTGGTGTAAATGATGGTGTTGATACTGTCAGTGGCGGTGTAACACAAAAAAGTAACAACGTGTGTGTATATAAAGGCAGTCACTGTGAAGTTATTTGACATTTCGCAATTAAGCCATATGCATATCTACGCATTAAAAAATATTCCAGTTTGTGTGGCGCACATGCTTGATGGATATCGTCTGTCTCCTGAAGCACCAGCCTGGCTGGATGTAGCCACGTCCGGCGGGGGCGTTGCCTCTGTCCTGTCCTGTCTTTGTCCAGCTCTCACCTAATCCTCTAGTAATGAGATCCACGGAGCCATTCACTGTTTCCATGATGAAACCCCATGGCTTCATTTTCTTATCATTTATTTTCTATTGAATACACGGATTTCAGAAACGTGTCGTTGGGGGCATCTTTCTCAAAGTAGATGCGACTGGTATGTGGACATTGGGGGATCAAACCCAGTACCTGAAAAAGTAAATAGTTTAAGTGCATAGTTTCTACCTACATGTGGCTTCAGTGCGCAACATGGCACAATGTTTTTTATGCTAGCCAATAGCCATACAAGTCTGAGCTTATGCTGGCCACGTGTGTGACCTGCTGTGTTATCAGATGTATGTGGGTGCTAGTGTGTGTGTGTGTGTGTGTGTGTGTGTGTGTGTGTGTGTGTGTGTGTGTGTGTGTGTGTGTGTGTGTGTGTGTGTGTGTGTGTGTGTGTGTGTGTGTGTGTGTGTGTGTGTGTGTGTGTGTGTGTGTGTGTGTGTGTCTGAGTGTGTGTGTGTGGGTATGTGTGGTTCTATGTATGTTAGTATGTGATCAGATATGTGTGTGTGATGTAGTTCTGTGTGTTTGTATTAGTTAGTATGTGATCAGATATTACTTTTTTATGGTGTGTGTATGTGTGTGTTACTATGTGATCGGAAATGTGTGTGCGTGTGTATTTTGTGTGTGCATGTGGGACATCCCATCGACTGACATAGAAAGATCTGGAATAACGGAGCGTCTGGATAAGAGGATTGGGAAGAGATTATAGCCAGTGATTGCTATGGCTCTCTCTCTCTCTCTCTCTCTCTCTCTCTCTCTCTCTCTCTCTCTCTCTCTCTCTCTCTCTCTCTCCTCTCCCTCTCTCCCTCCCCCTCTCTCCCTCTCTCCCTCTCTCCCTCAACAAACATAAACAGGCAAAAACACGTCACACACACACACACACACGCACACCGGGAAGTAAACACTGCCAGGCATAAGGGTTATATTCCCTGTATAGCTAAAATGGTAGAGCAAGCCATTAACCCTGCCAGAGTTAGGGCTTATATTCCCTGTCCAGTTCAATTGGTAGAACAAGGCATCCACAATGGGTTAGGTGTTATATTCCCTCTGTAGCTCAATTGCTATAGCAGGGCATTTACACTGCCAGGGTTAAGGGTTATATTATCTGTGTAGCTCAACTGGTAGAGCAAGGCATTCATTATCACCACAAGGGTTAGGTGTTCAATTCCCACTAGTCCTCATAATTTCCTCAATCAGATGCCATGCTGTAATGCTGTTTTGTAGGTGTTGTCTAAATCGATCTTTGGATGGTTGAAATATATTGACTGCATGTCTATACTTTTCTCTGCAGAGATCATGAATGATGTGATCAGGAAGGCCAGAGAGAAGGGGAAATGGAAGGTACACACCATTCTCTCTCTCTTCATACTCAGTCCTTAATAGATCGAAAGGCATGCATTTGGCATTGGTCAAACCTAATTCAATGGGTGTGTGGGGGGGGTGTTTCCATGCTAACAATGTAGGTATTGGTGGTGGACAAGCTGAGTATGAGGATGATCTCGTCCTGCTGCAAGATGACCGACATCATGTCCGAGGGCATCACCAGTAAGAAGCCCAATGACCCAGTATTTTCCCATCTTACCCTGTTCAATAAAGTTCAGATCACATTCCAATTCAGTTCAGTTCAGTTCAGTTAACTTTCGAATTTATTCCAATCGAGTTAAATTAAATTCACATTCACTAAACAATTAAACTAAATTCAATTTATTTATTCTCAAAATCCTTCCACCCGTGGTTTAGGGCGATGAAATCTCTCTGTGCTTCCTATTCATAGAATATATCACAGAGTGTGTATCTGTCATGCTTCCTAGTCATAGGAGACATTAGCAAGTGTTTATCTGTTGTCCTTCCTAGTCATAGGATACATCACCAAGTGTTTATCTGTTGTCCTTCCTAGTCATAGGAGACATCAGCAAGTGTTTATCTCTCTTGTTGTGTTCCCTAGTCGTAGAAGATATCACCAAGAAGAGAGAGCCTCTTCCCAGCATGGAGGCTCTCTACCTCATCACACCCTCAGACGAGGTGAGAATGAGTTGTGAACTGATGTTTCATAAAAAACAAACAATATTTTCAAAGCACAGTGGAAGAATACCTTAATTTCAGATGATTATGTTGATAGAAAAACATCAGATTATGGGAGATTAATGTTACTATTAACTATTATTTAATCATTGTTAGGAACTGGTATAAACGGAATAAACCACTACATGCATTTAACTCTGTAAGATTGCAGTCATACAGGTTTCTGATGGTGCGTATATATTACAGTCATACAGGTTTAAGATGTAGCGTATAACAGTCACACATGTTTAAGATAGAGTGTATGTTACCGTCATAAAGGTTTTAGATGGAGCATATAATACTTTCATGCAGGTGAAGCATGTATACATTATATATATATATATATATATATATATATATATACTGCTATATATATATATATCAGTTAAACAGGTTTTAGATGGATTGTATAAGACAGTCGTAATGGTTTCAGGCAGTTGATATCACTGTTCTGAACTCACCTCTCTGTGTTGTTTGCCTCCCAGTCAGTAGATGTTCTGATCGAAGACTTCAGAGACCCCAGGAACCCGCAGTACCGAGCGGCCCACGTCTTCTTCACCGACAGTAGGTCACCAAGCATCCAAACGCCATCACCACCACCTTTAGTCACGTACATAAAGGTTGATTTCAAGTGGGAAATGGTTTTTAATATACGATTGTTTCAAATATGACTATTTTATAAATGTATTGTTGCATTAGTGCTGGTACTTTAACATTTAGAAGTGTAGCTCACTGTTTTTATATTCCATGTGCGAACTTTTAATTTACAGATGAGAACAGTTTGTAGAGATATCGGAGGATTGCTCCAAAATATTTGTGTGTCTCCACCTTAAGTACAATTTGAGATACAAGCTAAATTGTATTTAAACATTTGTCAAGTATATATTTGAATGAATGCTTGATCGAACTGTGATTCATCCACCAGAGCTTTACACTTTGAGTACAAACGACTGCTATGTTGCATTCAACATCCCAAACATGCCAGGCTGTAAGTTAACAACAGTGTTTCTGATCTCTGAGCAACTCTGGCACATTGCTCCCACAGCTATCCCAGACACACTGTTCGGCCTGCTGACCAAATCCCGCGCCTCCAAGGCCATGAAGGCCCTGACAGAGATCCACGTCTCCTTCCTTCCCTATGAGTCTCAGGTAGGTCGCACTTCCACTTATCTCGGGTCCAGCAGTCCTACTACTTCCTTCTAAGAGCAGGCTCAGAGCCCATCCCGGAAACCAAAAACTTCAAGGGGCAGAGTTATGTTTTTTCTTCCTGTTCCAACCCGTCACCCTACAAGTATCAAGTAGGACCCTAACTCTTAAACCTCTCCCTAATCCTCACCCTCTCACCTCACCCTAAGCCTTACCCCTGTCACCCTAACCTTCTCCCACATA
>NC_082387.1:9776335-9814859 GCF_031168955.1 Gadus macrocephalus
CTTAAGCCGTGAATATGAATAGTCTGGACATGGGTGAATATATCTGCAGGGATCTATGTAGAAATTGATAAGTTTAAAAAGAGGATGGAAAACTAATCGTCAAATTGATTGAAAACATGTAGCATGAAAGACATCATTCAGTCGTCAAAACTTAAATCTTTAAAGAAAAAGGATACTATTTTTCAGAGTAAGAAAGGAGCTTTAGGTTCTAACAAACGTCAACATTATGTAACTAAATCGGTTTAGAAATGGCACAATATGTGGGCCAGAGGAAGGGAAGGGATTATTGTACGCCGTATGGACTTTCTCAGGGTCAAAAAGCAGAACAAAGCAGCTCTCTGACTGGGTTTCTCTGACACAGAAATATAAAACAATGCTTACATCTCAGGGCTCTATGATGATGATGATGATGATGATGTTGGGATGATGAGTATTTTTTCTATCTTGATGGCGAAGGTGAGGATGATGGTAATGATGATGATGATGAGTATTCTTCCATCTTGATGAGGCTGAGTATTATTCCGTCGTGGAGGTGGTGTCGATGATGATGACGATGACAATGATGAAGATGATGATGACGACAATGAGGTTGATGATAAGGCTCGGTATTAATCCATCATGATGGTGGTACTGTCGATGATGATGATGCTGATGATGACGATGACGATAATGATGTTAAGGCTGAGTAGTGTTCCATCATGATGGTGCTGTTGGTGGCGATGATGATGACGATGACGATAATGATGATAAGGCTGAGTAGTGTTCCATCATGATGGTGCTGTTGGTGGCGATGATGATGACGACAATGAGGTTGATGATAAGGCTGGGTATTAATCCATCATGATGGTGGTACTGTCGATGATGATAATGATGGCGATAATGATGATAAGGCTGAGTAGTGTTCCATCATGATGAAAGGTGGTGTCGATGATGATGATGATGATGATGATGATGATGATGATGATGACCACAACGATGTGGATGATGAGGCTGAGTATTATTCCGCCTCCCCAGGACCTGGCGATGGGCACAGACGCAGAGGGGGAGAAGATCAAAGACCCCATGCGTGCCATTGTGCCAGTGCTGCTGGACGCCAACGTCTCCGTCTCGGACAAGATCCGCATCATCCTGCTCTACATCTTCCTCAAGAACGGTGAGCAGTGGACGCACGCAGACAGGGACCTGCACTCCTGTGCCATTGGGACAGAGATGTGATACAATTCACACGTTTTGTGTGAATTGAGTGTTAATGAGGACATTCTCTCTGGAATTCTCCCATTGTGTTATTTTTGTGAATGTATTATTCTTTTTTTTACATAATGTAATAGTACAGAGAGTTGTAAATGCAATCTCAATGCGTTCGAGCACTGAGCATGGTTGTGTGTGTGTGTGTGTGTGTGTGTGTGTGTGTGTGTGTGTGTGTGTGTGTGTGTGTGTGTGTGTGTGTGTGTGTGTGTGTGTGTGTGTGTGTGTGTGTGTGTCTGTGTGATCAGGTGTCAGTGAGGAGAACCTGTGTAAGCTCCTCCAGCACGCCAACATCCCCCCAGAAGACAGTGACATCATCTCTAACATGGCTCATCTGGGTATGCCCATCATCGCTGAGGTGAGGCCCCGCCCACAAGAGTACATTCCACAACAATATCACATGTGATGACACACATGACCACACCATTAGGGCTGCTCGATTAGGGCAAAAAATCGAAATCACGATTATTCAAACGATTATTTTTGAGTTTGAAAACATGTTGCATTTTTTCAGCATGTCTCTGCCAAAATTTGTTTGGAACTGAGAACTTTCGCCTTAGAAAAATACACAAAATGGTCAAAAAGAAAATGTTCCAATCTAAAAAAATATAAAGATATGTATCCATCTGTTCTGCCCTTTCTATAAAAGATTTAAAAAAATGCTGGATTATGTTAATTTTGTGATGGTTTGACGCTAAAATCGAAATCGCGATCAAAATTCGATTAATCGCCCTGCCCTACCATACATTCATCCTGTGTTTCGATATATATCCACTGAAGGAAGATACGTTATGATGTTGATTCATCGCTCAGCCATAATGACACACAGAACTCTTTCATGGAGTCGATTTTACTGCAACGCTGTTGAGTTCATCGTGGAATAAGGTAGACCGCTTTCGTTCTCAGGGAGTCCCCAAGAAGACCAAGAAACCCGACCGCAAGGAGAGGGTCAGCGAGCAGACGTACCAGCTGTCCCGCTGGACCCCGCTCATCAAGGACATCATGGAGGTACAAACATCGGTCCCAACTGTCGCAACCCAACTATTTTATCATCAATCACTGTGCCAACTCTCTTCTCCAACTCCAATCCCTTACTGCATATCGATCACTCGGTCTCAACTATCTGTTCTAACTCTCTTCTCCAACTCCAATCCCTTACTGCATATCGATCACTCAGTCTCAACTATCTGTTCTAACTCTCTTCTCCAACTCCAATCCCTTACTGCATATCGATCACTCGGTCTCAACTATCTGTTCTAACTCTCTTCTCCAACTCCAATCCCTTACTGCATATCGATCACTCGGTCTCAACTATCTGTTCTAACTCTCTTCTCCAACTCCAATCCCTTACTGCATATCGATCACTCGGTCTCAACTATCTGTTCTAACTCTCTTCTCCAACTCTTTATCCCTTGCTGCATATCGATCACTCAGTCTCAACTATCTATTCTAACTTTCTGGCCAAACTCTTTATCCCTTACTGCATAACAATCAATCTGTCTCAATTATCCATCCATTATTCTCTGTTCACACTCTTTATCCCTATCGACATATCAATCACTCTGTCTCCCTATCTATCCATAACACTCTATCCCTACTTTCTATCACTAATTCTCTGTCCCTAAACCTCTCATGAATGGCAATCTTAACTATAACAAATTTAAAGAAATTTGTTGCCAGAAATTTATTACTTTACTCAAAGTAGCTAGAGAAGAAAAACTAATATAAATTAGTTGACAAATTTGGTTTAGCATGTGTTGTTAATGCGATATTAATCTGTAGTTACTGAGTCAAAACTAGTCACTGTAGTATTAGTGTGTAGATACAGAGGTAAAACTAGTCACTGTAGTATTAGTGTGTAGATACAGAGGTAAAACTAGTCACTGTAGTATTAGTGTGTAGATACAGAGGTAAAACTAGTCACTGTAGTATTAGTCTGTAGATAGGTAAAACTAGTCACTGTAGTATTAGTCTGTAGATAGGTAAAACTAGTCACTGTAGTATTAGTGTGTAGATACAGAGGTACAACTAGTCACTGTAGTATTAGTCTGTAGATAGGTAAAACTAGTCACTGTAGTATTAGTGTGTAGATATTGAGGTAAAGCTAGTCACTGTAGTATTAGTGTGTAGATATTGAGGTAAAGCTAGTCACTGTAGCATTAGGCTGTAAATACTGAACCACCTGTTGAGTGTCACTGTGTGTCTGTGCAGGATGCCATAGAGGATAAACTGGACCCAAAGCTTTACCCCTACATCTCCCAGCGCCAGGTCTCGTCCAAGTCCAGCGCTCCCTCCAGGTACTAAGATCTTCAGAGGCCCCTTAGGCACTCCTTTAACAGAACTTTAGACGGAAGGAACTTTAGTAGAGCTGTTCAGAGACAGAAGGAACTTCAGCATAACTGTTCAGAGACAGAAGGAACTTCAGCATAACTGTTCAGATACAGAGGGAACTTTAACATAACTGTTCAGAGACAGAAGGAACTTTAACATAACTGTTCAGAGACAGAGGGAACTTTAACATAACTGTTCAGAGACAGAAGGAACTTTAACATAACTGTTCAGAGACAGGTGAAACATTACTTTTTTGGTTTAAAAATCAGTTTGGATGGATCAGCATTTCCTGTATCAAATGTTGCATCACAAATATTACGAAGTCGACTACGCTTGCATGCAGACCAAATGGATACACACAAACTCTCACACACGCACACACGCAACACTCATATAAAGACAGACAGACATTCACACACACGTACGCACACACACCCACATTATTTCACAATCATTATTCAAAAGGATGGAATACGAGACTCTAGTTTGCAATGTTTGTCCAGTTTGTACGCTCACCAGACCAAATAAAAATACAAACATAAAATATCAACTTCACCCCCGAGTCGGACCAAGTCTACCGAATTGTAGGCCTGAAAGCCCCCTAACAATACAGTGAGTTCATACCTTATCAACGTGGGTGGCCCCAGGGGGAATAGAACCCCTCGCCGTGGCAGTGTTTAGCGCCACGCTCTACCAGTGGAGACCTTCACATTCATTATGCTTTCGCTCTCCACCCCGACAGCAGTGCTCGCTATGGAAACTGGCACAAGAACAAGGGCCCCACTGAGATGAAGACGGGCCCCAGGGTGTTGGTGTTCATCATCGGGGGCGTGACCTACAGCGAGATGCGCTGCGTCTATGAGGTCACCCAGGCCAACGGCAAATGGGAGGCCATCATCGGTGAGTCAACCCCCCCCCCCCCCCCCCCATCGTCAGTAGACAGTGAAGACGGGTCATTATAGAGACAGAATAGAGACAGGTCAATAAAGAGCTGGTAGGGGTTTGACAGTGAATTCACAGACGGGTCATTTAGGAGCAGGTAGGGGTTAGACAGTGAATATAGAGATAGGTCAATGAGGAGCTGGGAGGGGTTAGGCAGTGACTATAGACAGGTCCATAAGGAGCTGGTAGGGGTTAGGCAGTGACTATAGAGACAGGTCCATAAGGAGCTGGTAGGGGTTAGGCAGTGACTATAGAGACAGGTCCATAAGGAGCTGGTAGGGGTTTGACAGTGAATTCACAGACGGGTCATTTAGGAGCAGGTAGGGGTTAGACAGTGAATCCAGATACATACAATTAAGAAGGAGGTAGGGGTTAGGGGGCTTCTTGCTTAAGGATTCCTACAGGAAGACTGCCGACATTGGGGATTGAACCAAGACCATGTTGGCTTGGAGTCTAACAACCATGTCACTACGGTCTCCTGTCGCCAGTTTGAATAACTTGTTTTCTTGTCCATTTCAATATGTTTCCCAAGCTATCTTTGCATTTATAATATTTCACTGAAAAATGGTGCCCCACAACAAGAGGGTTAATATCAATAGCATCAGTAGGGACCAGAGAGGTAGTTTGGCACTGAAGTGAGTTATTTGTATAGAAAGGGGACCTTGTTTTCTCTTCTGATGATTCATCCATTGTTAGACTTAATATATGTCCCTTCTGAATCATATTAACCCCCTTGTGGTCCCTCAGCAGAGACAACAGTATGTAACTGTGGGGGGGGGGGGGGGGAAGAGAGAGAGAGAGAGAGAGAGAGAGAGAGAGAGAGAGAGAGAGAGAGAGAGAGAGAGAGAGAGAGAGAGAGAGAGAGAGAGAGAGAGAGAGAGAGAGAGAGAGAGAGAGAGAGAGAGAGAGAGAGAGAGAGAGAGAGAGAGAGAGAGAGAGAGAGAGAGAGAGAGAGAGAGAGAGAGAGTCAGTATGTCCTCAGTACACGGGCAGGAAATGAAATAATGTGATGAACTGTCAAGCACCATCTACACATCCATCTACTGTATCTATGTATATTACCTTCAATTTAATGTATCTCTATATGTCCATACAAACATGCATCCAATATCTTTTCTATGCCTCACATACTAAAAAAAAAACTCAACACCACAAACTAGTTCTGGCAGACCTCCTGGTCGAGAGACATTTGCTTTGTGCCGTTGGTAACGTCTGAAAGAGAGAGAGAGAGAGTGAGAGTGAGAGTGTGAGTGAGAGAGAGAGAGAGAGGGTGAGAGAGTTCAACACAGTCGACTATCTCCGATACTTTAGGCGCCACCCACATCCTCACCCCCACCAAGTACCTTAAAGAACTACAGCACCCAGACTTCATGGACCCCAACGCGCCACCTGAGGGCGCAGAAGGCCCCG
This sequence comes from Gadus macrocephalus, assembly GCF_031168955.1. Lineage (NCBI taxonomy): Eukaryota > Metazoa > Chordata > Actinopteri > Gadiformes > Gadidae > Gadus > Gadus macrocephalus. The sequence continues at coordinate 9,782,264 of NC_082387.1, forward strand.
CCGACCCCCCCGCAGAATGAGGTCACGGAAGTAAATACGGAGTCCGCCGTTTGTGATTCATCACCACGACCACCTCCTCCTCTTCCTCCTCCTCCTTTTTATATTTTGCCATCAACCGTTATATTATATGTTTGTGTTTTGACTCCTCCCCTTTAATTCACACGAGCCCTGCGTTTGTATATCCGTTGTATATATTTATTTTATCCCTGTTTGTGTATCTGTTGTGTATAACATTGTCTGTACATCGTTTGCATATGTTAGTATCTTTTGCATATTTAATCCCTGTCTGTGTATCTGTTGTGTATAACATTCCAACTTTCCCTCTGTTTATCTGTTTGGTTATAGTGTTGATTGGGACATGAATCCGACATATCACATTGTTATTGTAGCTAAGACTGTTATTGTCTACATCAGCCAACAGATGGCATATTTGGACTTTACCACGATTCAGTATTCATGATCAGTCATAACCATGACAACTCAATGGAAATGCGTTCGAAATGTCAAATGGAATGCTCAATAGAAATAATACGTGGAGTTTTCATGGTTTCCAAAGATCCTTGAATGTTTCCCCACCCAACAAACCGATATGGCTCAGTGAATAAGGTTGACGTTGTCTCTGCCACTTTATCTCACATTACACCTGTCGTTTTTTACCTTCAGGATCAACTGGAATAATCAACCCGCCCCGCTTTATGAACGCCCTGAAAACCCTGGACAAAACAGAGGAAGAGAAGAAGAGCTAAGACGACCGTTGTAATGCTAACCTTAACAAGCTAATCATTTAGCAGACATACACATTACTCAAAGAAGCATCATAATACTGTGGCATGTAAAGAAAATCCATAAACAACCAGTTTCAGTCGTATCTGTCACTTAGTTATATACTTTCAGTTTGTGTATGTTTGTGTAGACCTCTACTCTGATTCTAACTTTAACTTTAAATTTACTGGAAGAGATTGAATTATTGTTAAATATTGGGCATATTGCATTGCAGTGGCTTGGATTATTTATTTATTATTATTTAATTAAGGCCTACATTGTTTTTTTAAAGAATGAATACATTTTTTAATAAATGTTTAAGACTGCAAAATGACACAAAAAAAAGTAGGGGAAATCTATCTTAACTAATGCAAATGAATGCTAATGATATTTTAATAGTATAAGTCAGTACTACATAAAATTACTTTTATTTATGATCAGCGACTTCTTTATAGTATAGACTTCTTCAAGCATTTCTCATATATTCTGGGACAATAAATGTTCTCCTTTTCTAACAGAGCATGCCGATTTAATGGTCGATTTGTGTTTTACATGTTTGCCGTATTGTGTAAATGTATGCTATAAGGTGAGATCCAGCGTCCGAAATACCAATATGAAGTAACCCTAAATACAAATGAAAATTGGAATATAAAGTAAATTATGCCATCATGTAATTTACCTTAATAGTAGTATTATACTCAGAGTATTTGTTATTTTGTCTTTGTACACCTCCACCGTCCAATTATTCATATAACTTGTTTAGATGTTAAGTTTTCCCTTGAAAGATTATTTTTGTGTCCGAGAAAAACATTCTCATGTGTGTGTGACTGTGTGTGTGTGTTGTTATTATTTTAGGCCTAAGTCATGACTAAAGTATATTACTAAAACATGCTAAATGAAACCCATGCTGAGAGACCAACCAAGGACCATGCATTATGTTCACGTTGAGTTATTAAAGTGGCATCTGAGTTATTAAAGTAGCCTCTGTTACTCTTGCTTACGTTGATGGCTCCCTTGTTGCTCTCTGAAGTTGTCGGAGGGGTTTAAACTGATGGATGAGGTTTTTGGGAAGAAACTTTCCTTCGACTCAACTTAAAGTGATCTCAGATGGTTTCAAAACGTCAACACATTAGGCAGCATATTAATGTAGTGTCCCCTTGGCTCTTTTGTGCCTGGAGTGATTTAATATTATATTTTTTTTATTTGAAGATGCTATCTTTTGATAATCTTGTCATTGAAAATAATCTGGAGATATCTAGTAAATGCTGATCGATGCTAATTTCAATAATGTTGTCAATAAAATCCCATCCTATAATTGATATATTCTACCTGTACCTCTCTTTGTATACAAAGATCTTACTGTCAACCCACCCAAAGCCCCTCCCACTCACGGTCACGGCCCCAGACACCCAAAGCCCCTCCCACTCACGCCCCAGACACCCAAAGCCCCTCCCACTCACGCCCCAGACACCCAAAGACCCTCCCACTCACGCCCCCAGACACCCAAAGCCCCTCCCACTCACGCCCCCCAGCCAGCCCAGCCTGGCCATCAGGAGCACCATGAGTTCCCCCTGGTGCCAGATCTAATGTAAATCAGGACAGCCCAGTGTCTAGCAGCGGCGTGCGATGGTTTGATAACCCAAACTGTCAAGCCGACCATAGCATCAAAGTGGTTTAACGAGCTGAATACGAGGCCAGGATTGTCTGTCACACGCATGCATGCAGAACGCGATTGAAACACATCTCGACATGATAGGTAGCACATCATCAGAACAACGGTGCATGAAAACGGCGATGGAAGAAAAAGGAAGGGTGAAGGAAGGAGAGATGTGTTCTACATCTCTCCTTTACCCGTGTGTGTCAGACACTACTCGGGCCAATGTTATTGCAGTGTTGTTGAAAGGCCTATATTCTTTATTGTAGGGGTCGGTTGAAGGGCTTTCAAGCTTTTGATGGGGTAGTTAGTGGATCTTTCAGCTGAATAAGAGGTGCTCCTGCTTTGTTCTTTGAATAGGGGGAGAGAGAAATATGTTGGGCTATTGGTGCTTACTTTCTGAAGGTGGAGAGAGTAGCATTGCTAGTGTCGCAGTCGCAGTCGCAGTCAGACATGAACAAGAGATACCAAACAGCAATCTGCAGGTACATTGCATTATTTTTTACATTTATATTAGAAAAATGTTAAATGTGTTAAAAATGTTTTTTTATACGTTTAAACATATATATTTTTTCATAACAGTACTTGGTACTAAGCAGTTTCATGGCTTTTTTGTTCGATTCAAATGCACAAAAATTCCCCCAAAATGCAGGAAAATAAACATTTGAATATTTCATTTTCCTGCTGGGGGGCCGATACCCCAAATTAAAAACTGGACTGACTAGGGCTATGTTTCGCTCTATATTTCCCGGCCTGAATGTTGTTCCCGGTCCGGCCCTTCAGCGATGCTACGCTGGTTAGCCTCAAGCATTTTGCAGCCAGTTAGAGGACAGAACAAGTTATTATTTCTTATTTTTACTTATTTCTAGAAGTTTCCCTCCTGGGAGGGTCTCAAGCTTGCACATTGCGCCTTTAAATATTCGTCCCCTAGCACTTGTTTTGTCTAATGCGGTCCTGATGCTGCATGTGGGTTACTGAATTCAAAGGATTTATAGATATTTTTATGAAATATCAATGGGGAATAAAAGGCACTGAGAGAATACATGAAAGTAAAAATGATGTAATACCCTTGTGAAACCACAGGGAGAGCCACTGCTACACACAACGTAAAGGGCTGAGAACACTGTTTATGGTGTAGTGTTGTAGTGTGTTTACTGTATAAGTGGAGCTGAAGGAGTCCAATTTATTTTATTGTGTAACGGTGACCTACAATTAAAGTGAATGTACAATACTTTAAGCCTGAAATAAAATATGTTTATCGTTAACAATTTATACTTTTAATCCCAAATTCTCTTACCTAAATTGTAATTGTCTACTTTCAGCTTGGAAGAGATCTATGCAAATTTGGTTACTGTTGAGTACAGCCCCAGTCCAGCCTAGCACAGTTAAAACACATTCAGAGTAACACTTAGAGACATCTAATACAATAGGGTTAATCTAAATCAACCAGTAAAGTAAAATAAAGAAACTAAATAGCCTTCCAAAACACTTGTGAACCAAAAAAAGAGGAAAAAACACTCAAACTAATTGATTTGAAATATGTAAAATTGATAAATGACACTCATCAACAGGGGGAACATTTTAGCAAGTCTCATTTTATTTTTGGATTTCCTGATGAATTTTCACCCACACTTCTCTCTCCCTGTCACCCTGTGGCAGAGCACTGCCCACGTGGAAGCTAAAATACTGGACTGTATTTCCCTGGAACACTGCACTCCTCCCTGCCCACGGATTCATCAGTCTCACTGCACATTAGCATGGTGCTAGGCTCACCTGCGCATTCTACCTGCCGCTTTGATCTGGACCGCGTGGGCGACTGGATGGAGTTGGAGCACAGCTTTTTATTATTATATATTTTTGTACATATGGCATACAAGCAACTCTCTAAAATCGGCAAAAACTGTTTGAGAGAGAAACTAATCTATGCAATGGAATTCACATAAGGTTCTGTAGGATACTATATTATATAGAGGAATATATATATAGAGAACTCTTATCATACTATACCATTCCAGCATTACAAAAGATGGCATTTGGATCGGTTTTTAACTATCTACACATTTTACAATAGTGATTGGATATTGATTGATTATATCATTCCATGTATTAGTTGAGTCTCTGTTGTTGTTCTGCAGTCCATGCATTCAACATCCATCAGTACTTCCAAAACCATGACGATCAATTAACCAATCCGATCGACCCAACCGTTCAGCCATCGATTGTATATACTCTGCTAATAATATAGCGACAAAAATATAGACTTCTATCGTATCACATGTTTCCAGTGCAAATAAATACTTTTAAATATACGTTTCTTCGGTCACGGGTATGTGTTGTGAATCTCCTTCCCACTTATTGTTGAAGCTGCATAGGATGACTTTGGCACGTCAACAGTTCTGTTTTGCTGAATTACAAATCCCAGACAGGCTCAAGGAGTTCATGCGTGGTTGCTCGTAGCGATGGCTTGATGTCCTCCTATTTGTCAAACCTCATGGGCCACAGATGACTCAGTGTTTCTCTCCGCAGAAGCACAGCTTGTTCCGTCAGAACCGGTTAGGTTATAAAATGTAAACCACATCCCTTCCTGGTGGGTAGGATGACTGTCCATCTGTGTACTACCCGGAAGGCCCACAAACAATGAATCCACAGAGTGGTATCAACTTATGTTGAGCATTTCTTTCTGGGCCTGGGAAGGCCAGTCCCAAAACAGCTCTACAAAATTGATAGAACCCAGATAATATTTTCTTCACAGTTTGTTACTACAATAAATGCCAGAAAGGGACAATCTAACAGTTACCCAATGGTTGATGATCGTATTCTTTCTTTCTTTCTTTGACAAATTAACAAATATTATACATTTGGTGTTTAAGGCGGAGCAATGAGCATGCTTCAGTTTTGGCAACATTAATATTCCTTTTAGATGACAGTTTGATATGCTTAACATTATTTCTGAACATAGTTCATCATTGGATCTTGGTAGTGTTCATTTTATACTCAAAGCCTGCCCAGGTGGAGCAAGCCGAGGACGACACAGTTGTTTTTTTTGTTCTCGTGAAACGATAAGAAAGTAAAATGCCCTAGCTTGGTATTGTCTAAACGTAGGAGGGTTTGGACGTCGCACTGAACGGATTCTCTACCCGCCTCATGAATCGACGGTTTCCCCTCTTTTCGTCCTCAGATAACCTGCTGTGGTGATCGCTTTCTAAAACAGAAAACTGCCAAAAATTCAACCAATCCAAATCTCGTGGCTAAGAAGAAAACTCATCCAGCAAATTTCCACCTGCAAACTAAACTTTCCTTTACCCTTTAACCACTAGAATGTTGGTATCGTTTCAAGTTTGTAATATTTGTAGTTTTTGGTTTTTTTCTTTTTTTTTAATGAGCGTGAGCGGCTAGACGTCGGGGTCTGCCACCAGGAAGTCGAGGTGGTCTGAGTCTTTGTTCTTGAAGGCCTCGGCGATGACCCGCGCGGCGTCCCGGTGCTCGCGGCCACGCATCGACACGCCGTTCACCTCCAGGATCACGTGACCCACCCGCAGCTGGCCGCCACTGTGGGCGGAGCCTCCCTTCTGGAGGGGGTGAAGTGTAGACGGAATAAAAAGGGTGTTGTAGGGTGAGCATCAGGTGGGGGGGTGGGGGTGAAATGGTGGGAAGGGCAGATATTGAGATATTCAAGAAGCAGAAGGAAGGAAAACACACAAGAGATAAGAGTTAAAAGCCCAGGGAAGATAACAGAGACAAAATAAAGTTGAGGTTGATGAGAAGGTGTGCGTGCGAGAGTGTGTGATAAGTATGCGTTCACCCGTGTGAATGCGTGCCCCTGTGTGTAGCGGTGTTTGTGTGTGTGTGTGTGTGTGTGTGTACTTTAACTTGTACGTGTATGTGTATGTATGTGTTTGTGTATGTCCGGCGTGCGCGCGTGTGTGTGTGTGTTGAGAGAGATAGATGGAGCGAGAGAGCCCGAGACAGAGGGGGGGGGGGGGGGGGGGGAGGGAGGAGGTTGAAAACAAAAGGCGACGGCAGCTCCAGCCGCCCGCCCTCCTGGAGGTAGACAGCTGGTCAACAGAGCCGGCCCGACGCGTCTCCTCCGAGCCGACCGGATCTGCCCTCCGCTTACGCCCTCTTCCCGTCTGCGGCGGCCGAGGCAAACATCCCGGAGACAGCCTGTCTGACCTCTCCCCTCCCCTCCAGCTGCCCACCTCCAGCTCCCCTCTCCTCACCCTGCTAACAGCCTCCACCTCCATTAGCCGCTAAGTGGTCCGCAGAACAAAGCTAATAATAACCCTTAATGGAATGTTCCAACATTTCGATACGTAGAAATATAGATATAACAATAAATACATCTGTAAACCAGGGTATTTATGTATCTTTGCGGACAGGTGACAACCCTAATGGCTTAAGCAGGGGCCAAACATTTATTTAAATCTGAAAGGATGTGTGAAAGGATTCAGGAGCATGCTCATAGCTGTACATGCTCATTACAAAGGCATTTGCTAAATATCTGCAGACATCTTTTTTTTATGCGTTGTTCAAGGGCGTTTGGGATGTTTGACTCGCAGCCGAGTGGTGCCCAAGCATCTGCCAAGAGGGATTCTTCAGCGCATTCCCTCGGACCCTCACCTGTATGGTGACGATGCGTGGCAACGGTTGCCGTGTGTTGGCTCCGCCCTCAATGGCAATTCCAAGGGTGCTGGTGTTCTTCATCACGCGAACTAGGGTGGAGGGGGCCAGCAGAGAGACCACCGACCCACTCTGCAGACCCCAGGGCAGAGGAAGGGAGAGAGAGAGAGAGAGAGAGAGAGAGCCAGAGAGCCAGAGAGCCAGAGAGCCAGAGAGAGAGAGAGAGAGAGCCAGAGAGCCAGAGAGCCAGAGAGAGAGAGCCAGAGAGCCAGAGAGCCAGAGAGCCAGAGAGCCAGAGAGCCAGAGAGAGAGAGAGAGAGAGAGAGAGAGAATTAGTAATTCAGAACGTCATTTAGAATTAGTAATTCAGTCAGTTAGTCCGAATGCTTCTTAGTCAACCAGTCAGTCATTCACAAAATATTTGCTCTAAAAAGCTAAATAAAATTCCAGACATTTTCAACCTTTGAAATGCAATATTTTAGACACTATAATAATATTCCATATTCCCTTTTCATATATACCTGAACCAGTGATAAGAATATCAGCTGTTTGGGTTGAAACATCAACAATGCAGGCAAATTGTGTACACAGCGACCTTATGTGAAAAGTCCCATGTCCCATCTCTGTAATTCGATGCCCTTTTGAATTCACACAATACGAAGTGAAAATATTAATTGGGACTAAATGTCTGTTATGTGTCAGCGCCTCGGAGGTCTGCTGTGCTGAATGCTGCAATTACCCACAATGCGGCTCAGGCGCGTGTGACAAATTGTCGCCCTCAAATCAATTGTTATTGTTATAATGAAGGGGGCCTCTTCATTTATTTCGGTTCATTTGTTGGTGTTGCTGAATCTATGACTCCTACCTGCGGCCTAACCACATGTATCTTTTTCAGCACGCCGAGAGATGTTAAAGTCAAATTTTAAGTGTGCTTCACACTCTTTCTTTCTTGCGTCGATTCTTATGTACGGCCAAGGTTTGCGACTTCATTAACCATCAGAACCGGAAAAAAAGAACAAAAGTCTGGCCAACCAGACGATAGTTTCATAACTAAGATTTAGCATCATTAGGTTTAATTGAACCGTTTATTTCCTAAAGACCCCTTGCCGTCACCATGGGGTGTGTCAGGTCCCCTCTCGGCCTTACCTGTGTGGGGGCGTGCAGGGAGTTGGGGCCGTTGGTCGGGGGTCCCTGGTTCCCCTGGTGCCTCTCCCCTGGCGCTGGTCCCGGCTGGCTCTTACAGGGTCGGGGGCTTCCGTCCTTACTAACCCCCCCGGCCTCGGCGATGTCCACGCCGCTGTCCTCGCTCAGCGTCTGCCCGCTGTCCCACAGCTGAGACAGCGTGGCGCCTGGAGGGAGGTTTGAACAGGGTTGGTTTCTGAACCAAACCTCCGGGATCCTTGCAGATGGACACTCTGGCGACCATAATGATTGGTAATACTTGTTGAACTGAAGTGCAATAGGACAATTCCTAAATGATAGTATGCCACATTAAACAGTAAACCAATTCGCGATAAATCCTTGATGCTTTGACATTCGTTCAGCAGAAAGGTCTCACTGAAACTAACTCGCATGGATGGCCCTACGTTTACATTCTTTAATAATAATAATAATAATACATTTAATTTAGAGGCGCCTTTCAAGACACCCAAGGTCACCTTACAGAGCATATAGTCATCATTCAAAACTATGTAAAACAGACTAGGAATAAAAGGAAAACAGAGGTTAAACATGAAGAATAATAATAATTAATAACACTCAAAGACGCCTAAAGTGACGCCTTTAGAGGGACAATGCATTCATCCCTTGACAGCTCACTGCCATTCTGCACTAAAATACAACCACGCAAAGCAACAGAATGATAGGACTGAGAGCCCAGAGCAGCTCACTGTCAAGGGACTGCCCAAACAGTACAGTGATATTTCTATAGCGAACTGTAATATCTGCTGCGATCCGTCAACAGCCGACCCTGTTCATGTCCTGTCAGGTCCCTCTCAAGGGTAATTAAAAAGTATCGACGCAAGTATACTGTTCGTTACCACAGGGCAGATATTGGCTACAGCGCACACCGATACAAAACCAGATGCATCAACACAAATAAACCCTAAAGCCTATGGAATAAACCAGTGTTTCCCAATCTTGGAGTCAGGTGCAAATGTTGTCACCGGAGATTTGCTGGCTTAGAAGCCTTGGATATTTCATAGCTTGTTTTTAAAGGATAACATGGTAATGCCCGTAAGGTCCATTGAATATGAACAGACAGATGAATGGCTCATCAGGGGCCATGGATGATCTAATATGTGTGGCGTCATGTGAATCCGTCCACTGGGACATTGACATTACAGGCAGATGTTGTCTGCGTAAAATCATGACCGAGAAATTAGATGCATACATTTTTGTGACCTGAAAACGAGGGCATGGCCCCAAAAAAGGTTGTGAAACACCTTGTGGTTCTCTTTGTGGTCTCAACCACAAAGAGAACCACCCTCCATGCAGTATCTGAAACGTGTAACGGAAACATATATCCCTCTCTCGGAAGTCCCCCAATCGCCCCCCCCCCTTCCCCTTCTTGCCGCCAAACCCTGCTAAACTGAAACAGATAACACTCCCTCCGAAAGCATGCTCGGAAGTTGAAACACTTGAAACCCCCCTTTTTTTTCAAAGGGCTCCGTCGTAAGATGAGAACGCCTGCGGGAACGAGTTCCAGCCGTTTACCTACCTCTCTGCTGGGGCCGGCACTCGGCTGACAGCAGGTTTGCGTCGACGGCGGCGGCAGACCCCCTCTGCAGGAGGGCCGGGGAGCAGGACCGGTCCGGGCTGCAAGGGGGCGGGGTGGCCATGACCACCGAGGGGCAAGGGGACGGGCAGGGGGAGAGGTGGGGCGAGGGCCGGGGGGACGGCATCGGAGACACCGTTTTGGACGAGGACGTGGACCTGGTCTGGAGGACGCAGGAGGAGGAGGAGTCGGACAAGGGCTCGTAGGACGCGGACCTCTGTGTAGCGGCCGCCACGGCCTCCGTGCCGGGGGAGCCGGAGGGGTCCCGGCGGTACAGGAACCCCGGGCAGGTGTGGACCCCCGCGTCGGGCCCCGCCTGGTACGGGGCCGAGGGGTAGGGGAAGTGGTGGTGGGCGTGGGGGTGGTGGTGGTGGTAGAGGTAGAGGTGCTGAAGCTGGTGCTGGTCCAGCTCTGAGGCGAGGTGGAGCTGGGGGTCGCCGTGCCGGGGGTGGGCCGTGAGGGAGCCCTGGGGAGCGGGGTCCGGTTGGAGCCGGGTCGGGCCAGGACCGGGGCAGACGCAGCGGGACGGCTCGCCCACCGTTGCCGACGGAGACTGCTGGGGGGCGGGGGCCGGGGCCGGGGCGGGGGCTGGGGCTGGGGTGTGGGAGGGAAGGGCCTTAAGGGACCGTTGGAGGCAGTCTTGGAGGAGCCGCGTGGGGCCCTTGAATAGCATGCTGGAGGCGGAGCCTGGCCGGGCCGGACGGGAAGAGGGTCGTCTGGTGAGGCCTCGCTCCTGGGGGGCGTGGCCCCGCTCTTTGGGGGCGTGGCCCCGCTCCTGGGGGGCGTGGCCCACTGAAGACTGGTGCTGGCATGGAGGAGAGGCAGACGAGGGCCGCACCTCTTCCTGTAAATGTTTCAATGCATTTAAAATAAACACGTTCAAAAACATTTAGACAGGTTAAAATACATTATCCTGCATAATGCACATTTTCTACTGCGGCTATTTACACCATTATTTGCACCATACTATAATTTATTATTCTGTTTATTTTATTCTGGTCAGATTTTGCTGGTCAACTTCACGGTCAACCGTGGTCAACTCCCAGCATTTACTGTTTTAGCTTGCGTCTGAAAATGGCACAGCTATAAATGTAGCTCACACATTCACATCATAGTCAAAAACATGCAGCACATGCAATGATCAAATCAAAGCCCCTACCAGCACCACATCCTGCAAGGCCATCAAACACGCTGCCTCACTGTGCTCCATCTTACCCTCCTCAGAGCAATCGCTCTAGAAGAGAGGCAAATAAAGAACATAAAACAGCTGTGATAAAGAGGCAATAACTGACGTTTATTAATGATCATGAACATTGAACAGGGAAAGCGTCAAATTATCCCATACAATTATAATTTCCCTTGGGTATGAGTTAGACTTTGTAAGCTACATATATATCAAGAACAATTTAAATAATTAAGTAAATCCAGGGTACACAGTCTGTAATCTGGCCATACAAAGTATGGAGGAACATGGACTAACACCTTCCAATTGGTTCCTATTGAGGCACTAAGTGACTATCAATTAACTGCAACTAGCTATGTTGTGGTTATTTTTCCAACCATGATAATTAAGATGTCCTTACAGACGGTTACACAAAGACCAGGGCAAGCTGTACTGCCAGCAGGATCCAACCAAAACAGCATCCACACACACACACACAAGAAAATATACAATAACAGCATTGGCCAGCTAGAAAGAGTCTTCTGTCGCTTTATCCCTGTCAAACACTCCCTAGGACATCATGTGGAATTGTCTTTCAGTGATGAGACTCAAACACTGAAAAAAGAATTCTCTTCTCATCCATACACACACGCAGGTACCCATACACACGGTCGAAATGTTTGGAACATTGGTGAAGCATAATCAACAGATTAAGCCCTCGACAATTGCATAAAAAATGTGTATGAAACAGTGACATAGAGGTTAATCATCATGATTATAGATGTTTTACTTCTAATGTTGTTATGCTCAAAGACGACAAAAATCCAAATCCAGCTGACAGAGAGAAACATTATACAGACCCAGATCAGGAAAGAAACATTTACCAGAAAACAAACAAACATCAGTTCTTCATTTAGTTTTAAATGGACTTCTGGGGAGATGTTCTTCGCATCTAAGAACCATAGAGATGTGACCCCCTGATGATAAGATAATAATACTTTGAAAATACACAGAAATTCCTTTAGCTACTCTTCACTCTCTCTCCAGTTGTTTTCAAACTTTGTTGTGCAGCACTATAACGATTGTATCCTTTGATGGTCCCCACTTGTAAGTCGCTTTGAATAAACGAGTCTGCTGCTAAATAAAGTGTAAATTTGAATAAATTCAGACCACACTATGTTAACAATCAACTTTTCTCTTTTTCATGTAGCGGCCATCCGGATTCTAAAAGCTACCTTGGTGGGTGAACTGAATGTGGCCCCTAGGGGAATAAGGGAATAAGGCCAATACCTTGGAGAAGTGGACATGTCCGTCGTTGGTCGCAAGGCCATAGTGGGCCTGTGGGTGGAAAGACCCCAGGCCTCCATGCCAGGCCCTGTGAGCCTCCCGCTCGCGGCGCAATACATGCCCGTCGTAGACCTCCAGATCCTGGGGAGCCACCAGCGACCGCACCTCCGACATCATGGACAACTGGAACAAACAGCTTCCTGATAAAAATCTGCCCATGGAAACAATAAACCCACAAAGACTGACCAGCCAGAGGTCCATCAGGATTGATTTTGAGAATTTCCGTCAAGTTTTCGCTTGGTCCAGTCCTATTCACACAGACGTACAACCATCCCGGCATCGCCAATAACTGGGGATGGTTTGTTTAGGTATGATGTTAGCGATAGTTTGTTCAGGTATTATGTTAGAAATGGTTAAGTGTAGGTATGATGTTAGCGATAGTTAGTTCAGGTATTATGTTAGAAATGGTTAAGTGTAGGTATGATGTTAGCGATAGTTAGTTCAGGTATTATGTTAGAAATGGTTAAGTGTAGGTATGATGTTAGCGATAGTTAGTTCAGGTATTATGTTAGAAATGGTTAAGTGTAGGTATGATGTAAGCGATAGTTAGTTCAGGTATTATGTTAGAAATGGTTAAGTGTAGGTATGATGTTAGCGATAGTTAGTTCAGGTATTATGTTAGAAATGGTTAAGTGTAGGTATGATGTTAGCGATAGTTAGTTCAGGTATTATGTTAGAAATGGTTAAGTGTAGGTATAATGTTAGCGATAGTTAGTTCAGGTATTATGTTAGAAATGGTTAAGTGTAGGTATGATGTTAGCGATAGTTAGTTCAGGTATTATGTTAGAAATGGTTAAGTGTAGGTATAATGTTAGCGATAGTTAGTTCAGGTATTATGTTAGAAATGGTTAAGTGTAGGTATGATGTTAGCGATAGTTAGTTCAGGTATTATGTTAGAAATGGTTAAGTGTAGGTATAATGTTAGCGATAGTTAGTTCAGGTATTATGTTAGAAATGGTTAAGTGTAGGTATGATGTTAGCGATAGTTAGTTCAGGTATTATGTTAGAAATGGTTAAGTGTAGGTATGATGTTAGCGATAGTTAGTTCAGGTATTATGTTAGAAATGGTTAAGTGTAGGTATGATGTTAGCGATAGTTAGTTCAGGTATTATGTTAGAAATGGTTAAGTGTAGGTATGATGTTAGCGATAGTTAGTTCAGGTATTATGTTAGAAATGGTTAAGTGTAGGTATGATGTTAGCGATAGTTAGTTCAGGTATTATGTTAGAAATGGTTAAGTGTAGGTATGATGTTAGCGATAGTTAGTTCAGGTATTATGTTAGAAATGGTTAAGTGTAGGTATGATGTTAGCGATAGTTAGTTCAGGTATTATGTTAGAAATGGTTAAGTGTAGGTATGATGTTAGCGATAGTTAGTTCAGGTATTATGTTAGAAATGGTTAAGTGTAGGTATGATGTTAGCGATAGTTAGTTCAGGTATTATGTTAGAAATGGTTAAGTGTAGGTATGATGTTAGCGATAGTTAGTTCAGGTATTATGTTAGAAATGGTTAAGTGTAGGTATGATGTTAGCGATAGTTAGTTCAGGTATTATGTTAGAAATGGTTCAGTGTAGGTATGATGTTAGCGATAGTTAGTTCAGGTATTATGTTAGAAATGGTTCAGTGTAGGTATGATGTCAGAGATGGTTAGTTTAGGTATTATGTTAGAGACGGTTAAGTGTAGGTATGATGTCAGAGATGGATAAGTGTAGGCATAAGGACAGAGATCATTGTCTCTGTCCTTATGCCTACATAAGGACAGAGGTTAAGAGGTTAATGTTAACCTCTTTAGTGTGAGGCTAAAGAGAGTTAAACATGGGCATCAGGTTTCCGGTTGCTTGGGTTAGTGTTGGCGTACCTTTGCGTGAGTGTTGAAGAGCTCAAACAGGGCCATGGTGAGCGGCTCCACCCCTATGTGTCCATTGTGGTACTCCTGGAGGTAGTAGGCCATGGTCTGTCTCTCCAGGTCCGTCAGGAGGAGGTAGGCCTGCTGCTCCAGACTCACCTGGGGACCCGGGGGCCCCAGAGCCCTACACGCTGAGGGCTAGGAGGACCAGGGCGTGGGGGGGGGGGGGGGTGATCGGATGCATGGATGAGCGGGCGGAGGATGGATGAATGGATGGGTGGGTGGAGGACGAGTGGAGGATGGACGGGTGGATGTAAAGATGGGTTAAAGGATTGATTGATGATGGATTGGTGGATGGATCAAAGGATGGGTGGATGAATGAAAAGAAAAATGGAGAGGCAGAGGAAGGTTAGGAACAAAGAGAAGACACAAGTTACTTCCACACACATATTTTCACAATAAACGGCCTTGGTTCCTTTCCATTTTTTCAATTATCTGACAGGAAAAAGTTTGATGGCGCAAAAGAACGGCGCCACTTCAAACCCTTGGGATTTCCCACTCTGTTACCTTTGGCTCAACTGGTTTTCAGCTGCTCCGAAAACCCAGCGTAAAGCCCAAATATAAACTCCCTGCTGGGGCCGGCCAATTGTTTTGCACTAAAAGTGCAAACAATTGGAGTTCTGTGGGAATTTTGGGAATCAAATAAACAACTCATCGACTGGAGAGAAAAAGTCAACACATAAATGCATGATGCTCCCTTTTGGTGGAGTCGGTAATGATGGAATAAAACACTGGTGATGAATGGGACAACAAATCCATAAATAAGCATTCCTCAAGCCAGCGCAAGAGGAGCAAAAAAAAAAGGTTAAGAATCCTCAGGCAGACGAAGATCAGGAAGAAGCGCAGACACGGAGATGGAGGCTTAATAATTACAAATCCCATGACCCCATTTGCTGGGCGCATTGAGAAATCAATGCTTAATAATACTGTAGGATGGGGACCAGACGCTGACCCGTGAGGGTGGACAGAGCTGAATTCACCTTTTCCAATGTGCCATCAGGCTGGGAGAGACTGCAGTGCTGAGCGTTATCGGATAACACGCAGTCAGCTCAGTTGTGGTCCCTCCCCACTACCGAAACATAATTCCTGATAGCTTCCTCTGAGGTGTATGCATCAGTCCGTGGAGCGAGTAGAAGATGAAGACGAGAAGAAGAAGAATCGATTCGCCACTATTGGAAATCCTTTCCCTTTCTCACAGAACTGACGCACTCGCAGCCAAATCCATGTAACTGAATCGGACATCTCTTCCTTGGAAGCAGGTTCTCTCTGTGGGATGTGAACGCATGCAGAAGATGCAGGGTTTGAAACCACCAGATGTGATGTTGCTTCATCGTTACAAGCCATGTTTAAATGTACCCATTCACAAGAGGAGATGTGGGAGTGTCCACCCAGATGTATGATGGATACATGGACCTACCAGTTGGTATAGTCCCCCTGGGGAGGATCTATGGACATAGACAAGGACCAGACTATGGACCAGTCGGTATATACAATCAGATGCACTTGTCCATTCATGAAAAATCACGAGAACAGCACCATACACAATGTATATATATATATATATATATATATATATATATATATATATATATATATATATATACATACACATATATATTGTGCTTAGTGCTGTTGTCATGATTGAATCACAGTGTTTTGATCCTTCGTAAGCCACTTTTTTCCGAAAATTAAATTCGAACCCAGAAACAACTTTATCCCGTGTAAGGGCTGATTAACCTCAAAGTCAATAGAATGAATGGGATTGGATGATGTTAAAATGCAATTCCTTTAAGAAGAACATCCAGGGCACACATCCCCTCTTGGACCATCTGCCGTGTCACCCCTCGTTACAACCGACCAGGGGTTCTCTCTGCGCAGAGCAGAGCAGAGCTTCGACGCACTCTGCCTCCCAAAGTAGAACCATTTCCTCTGCGATAGAATCTGACAGGGCGCTTTTGGAGCCACCCAGGCACATTCTACTAAGGACATAAGTGGAGGAGGAGAAAGGGAGGGAGAGGGGGGGGCGGGGTGGCGGCAATAGCAATCTCTGCTTCGAGGTACGTGCCAAACGGGAGGCAGAGGCAGCTTCCCCGGTCCGGCGAGTTTGGCGCCCATCCCCCCCGCACAACCCCCTTCCACCCCTTCCACCCCCCTTTCTGCAGTGACCTTCTCCTTCGGCTCCGGAGCGTCTGGCAGAAGACTGCGACATTGGACTCAATGCGGTAACGCTGAGAGGACACCCAGGGGGGGGGGGGGTTCCTGCTTGAACCGGACCCCGCCTCTCCCCCCTGTTTTTCCTAACGAGATGGTGGAGTTCTGGTTGCCATCTCCCCGGGGTACAAGTCACACATAAGCTCTCTTTAAAATGCAGTCCCTTCCTTTTTATTGTTATTCGCCATCTTGTTTCTCAAATGCTAGCTGGGGGGAATTCAGCACTCAGTTCCCCTCCCACCCAGCTTGAATTTCAAACCAAGTTGGAACCAAGATGACCGCGAGGTTAATAAGATCCACTGCGTCCCACAAGAATTGCAATAATGCATTGCAGTTTTATTGGAATTCTGCGCCCTGTGCTGACCCTTTGTCCTGGCCGAGAGAGGCCCCAGGTTGGGTGCCAGTGTAGCAATGTCATCTGTACAGGCCACCTAGGTGGTGGTGGCTTCTTACTGGGCTCCTCCAAACCCCGGACGCAGGGTATAGTGTTTGTGGGGATGGCTGGTTTAACACGTGTGTGCACGTATTACTCAACGCACAAAAGCCTCACCTGGCACAAGTCAGACTGATTAGACTCTGTGTGAGTATGCACACCTGTTTTGCATTGAGTGCGTTGCTTAAAACCAGCCATCCACCACACAGTGAACCTCCTCATGACGCAACCTGTATTTAACCTTATTTGACCTTTCATTTTGACCAGGAATTCTTTAATGCATTGTTCCTATTTGCATATATCATGTGTTTCTGAGTCTGTTCATATTTTATCTCAGAGCACAGATTTGTTTTGTATTTATAAGATGAGATAATACTTAATTAGGGTGCCACTGCAGCTAATACAGTGTACACTGTATTATATTGTGTATAGGTGTACACATATGATTAGTCACAGTAACTTAAAAAACATTTGACTGGTAACATGTCATATTTGAGCTCATTAATCGCACGTTGTTGTAAGTTCTGGCAGCAAAATACGTTTGTGTCCCGACCACTTTATATCAGCAGAGGGTGACACAGTGAGTGCTCCTCACACACATCTTTGAGATCCACTCAGGCTCCTTCAAAGGTTTATCCGAGTCTTTCCCGCAGGCTCCCAGCGTTAAAGGAAGATTGTGCGGAGATAGGGGGTGTTGTTAATTATTTCAACAACTGCCAGATGAAAAATAAGCCAAGAATACTTGAGGCTCCCCACATCCACAACCCCTCCATCCATCCATTCCTTCCTTTCTTGCTTTAGCGCTTTCCTTTTGAAATGTGAATAGTTGCTACGTTGATGAATCTAAATCGATGAACAAAAATGTAATTCTCTGCTGTGTTTTTATAGATCTGCTGGTTAATGTTAATTGGAGTCGCTTGTCTGAAGTGACTTATCGCTGCTGTACCATGGTATTCTTTTGCTATGGAAATGTAAGCATTTTCCATACATCTCCTTGATCGCCATTACATGGGAATTCAACCAGCACTTACTTCTAAAGTCTTAGCAAACGTGTGTCTCTGCGTTAGTGTCTCTGTGTGTGTCTGTAGTATGTGGCACACACTGGAAGGGGTCGGTTGGGGTTAATCCCAACCTATCAGAAATCTGTCAGCTCCGAGACCCACTCAGACAGTACTCAGCTCACTCACATACACGGACACAAACGCATGTGTACGTACACACACACACACACACACACACAGACCGACACTTCAAACACACACACACACACACACACATAGACTGACACTTCAAACACACACACACACACACACACACACATAGACCGACACTTCAAACACACACACACACACACACATAGACCGACACTTCAAACACACACACACACACATAGACCGACACTTCAAACACACACACACACACACACACACACAGACCGACACTTCAAACACACACACACACACATAGACCGACACTTCAAACACACACACACACACACACAGACCGACACTTCAAACACACACACAGACCGACACTTCAAACACACACACACACACACACAGACCGACACTTCAAACACACACACATAGACCGACACTTCAAACACACACACACACACACACACACACACACACACACACACACACACACACACACACACACACACACACACACACACACACACACACACACACACACACACACACACACACACACACACACACACACATCCTCTAAGGCTGCCTTCCAAGAACACACACTTCTTCTGGGCCTCTTGCATTTCAGTGGTCATCAGTCACCCGGAGCACAAACCCTGTGTTTACACTACTGTTTTCAGCCCCTGCGTCTCAGCGCCTCTGCTGATACACCAAGGAGGAGTTAAAGAGAACAACAATCTTCGCTTTCTCCATCGACAACCCTCGATTTTCTCCCGACCAGGAATGAAGTTAACCCCACACACACTCAAACTCTCCCTTGGTATTACAAACTTCGAGGTGGGTCGACGCTACTTAGCATTGACGCGTTGAGTCTTCCTCTGTTGTTAATGGAGTCTCTGGATGAGTGAGAGAGTGTTATAGGTTGCAAACGTAAACAATATTAGATATTAAAATATTCATCCCATTCGAGCCGCTGTGCTTATAACAGAGCGAGTAGAAGGCTGGGAGGAGGGTGTGCACAGCATATGATAAGACAGGGAAGCAGTGGTTTAAAACAGCTGCCATCTCCTGCTACTGAAGTCTCAGCCAGCCAGCTGGGAGTAGACGCTAGCAAAAAGACCGCCTGCGGAGACGGAAAGGGCCGCTTCAAGGCTAGCCATGAGGTAAACTGATAATATGGTGAGTTTACAGAGGGGAAACCTGCATGCTTGGCATTCAGGTCCCTGAATAGAAAGTTTGGATTGAAGTACCGAGGCACATTTCACCTACCTATTGGACAATCTCTTGTTGATTTGAAGTAGCGCATGAACATCACCAAGGCCACCTGGACACACACATTCTGCGGTGATTCGAGCGGGCGATCACAGCATCGGCTGTTTACTCCTGACTTTTAGCAACATGCTTGGACCTGGCATAGGGTGTTCTACTTCCAGCCAAATGGTTTCGGTTTCACACCCTGATAGTCTGACTGTATCACTAGGTAAAATACCCTAACCCCTACCTGCTCCTAGCTTCTTGCTGAATTCACTGGATGTCGCTTTGGATTCTGTCAAAATAAGTTTCCGTTCCTTCTTTTGTCTGTTAGTTATGTTACGTTTGTAACCCGTCTGCTTACTGCTTGCCTCCTTTTCAAACGTTGGCTCTTTCTTTGTATCTCGTGGTTGTTTATTCTGATATTATTATTCCGATCACCGCCGGTTGTGAGAAATGTCCGTCGCATTACGGCAAGCGAGGCCTCACCCAAGTTAAACATCTTGTGTGTGTTTGTCTTGGACTGAAAGGTACGGCTCATCGTTCAGTGCGATGCGTTCTAAAGAGCAGCGCCTGGCAGGCCGTATATCTTCTCCTCAATGCGTGAAGATGAATGGCTGACGAGAGGAGGAAATGAACATCAAAAAGATGGAGTGGAGTGGAACACAGTCTTCATAGTATGTAAGAGGGCTGGGTTTTGTCTCACCTTCGCTAGTGCTGCGGTGCTCTGGGCCGAGGTGGGTCTGAGGGAAAAAAAGAAACATGCTACAATCAGTATTATTTTACTAATATATTTGTCTAATTATGATTGACTGAAATTTTTGTTGCGTCTGCAACCTATAGTTAACCTATTCTACCTATAGCAATAGTTCTGAATGGTTGGAATTGATCGCAGGGTTGGGTTCCATTCGCTTTTTCTAGCATTTCTGAGTTTGGGTTCCCTTTCCTATAGTTTCCCCCACTATAATCCACAGGGTACTGTGACTTATTCATGTGTAAAGACATCGGTTTTAGAATCATAAAGCAAAATGAAGCCTTACGGCTGGAATTGTATTTATAATGCAACAACCAAAACACAGTGAAGGGGAAATTAGAATCACAATGGGATACAATGATAATGATCAAATTTAACTTTACATTCAATATAATACAGACGTTCCCACCATTCATAAATCATGAATGCCGAGTTGCAAGTTCAAAGCCGTTCTAGAACACCTCATGCAGAATGGAGGTGTTGGCCACTGTTATGCTGAGTGGCCATATTGTAGCCTTTCCAAGACACTGCAGAGGAAATGCATACCTGGCACTGTCCTCAATGAGGTCCTCCTTCATTATGTCTTTAGAGCGAGAGCTGGCAAACATAGAGGTTGGGCAGGGAGGGGTTTATGGAAGAGAGAGGGGCAAGAAAGAGAGATAGAGGCATGTGGTGAGCGAGAGAAAGAGGGAGAGAGAATGAGAGAGGTAAGGGGAATGGGTGATAGACTGAGAGAAAGATAGAGGGGGGAAAAGGGAGAGAAAAAGGGAGAGAAAGAGAGGGTAGTGACAGGGGTACAGAAAGGTAGAGAGCGTTAGAGATAGAAAAAGAGCAGTAGAGAAATAAAGAGAGAGAGAAAGAAAGAAAGAAAGAAAGAAAGAAAGAAAGAAAGAAAGAAAGAAAGAAAGAAAGAAAGAAAGAAAGAAAGAAAGAAAGGGCTAGAGAAAGCAAGAGAGAGAGAAAGAGAGAGTTAGAGGAAAAGACAGAGAGAGAGAGAGAGAGAGACAAAGACAAAGACAAAGACAGAGAGAGAGAGAGAGAGAGAGAGAGAGAGAGAGAAAGAGAGAGAGAGAGGTCTCTGTCTCCTCATCAGCATAATAAAGCGGGGTGTTATGATCCATCTGTAACTGCAACGCTGGACCTTTATGATCCAGTTAAGAATAACTCCAGCCTTTAATCCAGATCTTCCTAGCGTATCAACAATGGCTAAAGATTAATGCAGCGGGTCCACTCAGATGGTGTCCATGTGCAAGATAATGCTCAAATGAATCACGCAAGGTTGTGGGTTGAAATACCTCTCTGGGACTGGCAATTTGGCAGAGGAAGCATCAAACCATAAAAATACAAAACGACCCTCTGTTGGAGCATTATGGTCACTTTATCGTAACCCTAATGAACATTATATCCTCCTCAACATCCCAGGAAGCAGGGAACCCTCTTCATCGTTCCTTCTTAAGGTTGCTTCCCTCCAAGGAGGTGTCCTTGTGCTCCGAAAACCGACCTGTACACACCCCCTTTTTGCCAGACGTGGACCTACACATGTGCGAAGACATGCAACCTCTCTCTGCAGAGAGTGTGCTGACCGCTGATTGGTTGAGTAGCAGGGAAGGGCGAGTGGGGCTTTGTTTTGCCAGACCGACAGCCAGATTAACGCGAAGGAACTCGGTGACATTGAGACCCTGTATTCTCAGCTTCAGGGGGGTTATTACAGAATGTGTCACTGAGGTGTGATGCCGGGCTATACTAATAAAGTTGGGGCGTTCTCACCGGACCACCGGGGCGGCGCCGGGACCGCCCGCGCCGGCGATGACGTCGGGGCTCCGTCCGCCGCTGTTGGCTACTGTCATAGCGGCAGCAGTTGCCATGGCGACGGCGTCGGGGCCCTCGGCGGCGGCGGGGTTGCTGATCCAGCGGGTGTGGTCGACGGCGGTACGCGCGTGCGGCAGGCGTCCGACGGCGCGCACCCGGACGCGCAGACGGACGCACGTCTTCAGGATGTGGACCGCCTCGTCGTGGGAGATGGCCACGAAGCCCCGCCCGTTCACCTCAAGGATCTGATCGCCCACCTGCACCGGGGGGAGGGAGGGAGAGAGAGAGAGAGAGAGAGAGAGAGAGAGAGAGAGAGAGAGAGAGAGAGAGAGAGAGAGAGAGAGAGAGAGAGAGAGAGAGAGAGAGAGAGAGAGAGAGAGAGAGAGAGAGAGAGAGAGAGAGAGAGAGAGAGAGAGAGAGATATTTGACAACCGTAACTACAATGCTATCACTTTTCTG
Organism: Gadus macrocephalus; assembly: GCF_031168955.1. NCBI lineage: Eukaryota > Metazoa > Chordata > Actinopteri > Gadiformes > Gadidae > Gadus > Gadus macrocephalus. Next base: position 9,804,564 of record NC_082387.1, read on the forward strand.
ATGTATTATAGTCTGAGCCCAATACTTTTTCACTGTATATCTGTCAACCTACCATTTAAGTTTCCATTGTTTTGTATGCTTTGAATTTCATTGTTTCTAGTTTTCATTATAAATGTACGATTTCCATATCAATACAGCTTGTCTAAAGAGGCAGTATAGAGAGATAGGGACTCAATATGGTTACTTATTAGAAGTAAGCATGAGGACAATGGAAACTCACAAGAATTGGAGCAGCTACAAAAAAGGTTGTTGTGCTGCAACATTTGATGAATAAATAAACGTCCGTTATGCCTTTACAGACACAACGCTGAGGAGAGAAGAATACCATGTAGGCCTAGTATAGGACTGTAGGTGGAAATCGAACCTGCCTTCACTACAAGGCATAGCTTCAGCCACCATGGGAAAGTGAAAATACAGGAGATCCTTCTAAAAATCACAAACGGCCCTGCGTTCTGTTATTGGGATCACTATCATTTTCATCGTCAAAGTTTACGCTCTGCTATCATCATCAGAAACACACACAGTCCTCCTGATTACTATTGTGTTGTGTTTTGTTAGTGTTCTCACATCGTTTCCTTTCTGCTCCAATCAATAGCTCTATACCTTCCTTGATACAATCTCACGACAACATTTCCAAACCACAGAGGAGAACGCTCTTAAACATGTTGCAACTGGCAATCATTATCTTGGATAAGAGAACAAGGACATGAGGCAATAGGCTACTTATTTCTGCTAGTAAGTCGGCAGTGAAATATCCTGCTGTTGTAAAGTCTTCCTCCTCTGATTGAGCTAGAGGCCTATTTATTGAATCCCAATAAAAGGTTTTCTTTTATTTCTCTTCAAGAACTAGGCTACCCCCCCCCCCCCCCCCTTCACACACACAAACAAACACACATGCAGGCAGACACACACAAACACACGCAGACACACACGTTCTCTCTCTCTCTCACACACACACACACACACACACACACACACACACACACACACACACACACACACACACACACACACACACACACACACACACACACACACACACACACACACACACACACACACACACACACACACACACGCTTAACTTTTCAACTTCAAAATCCAATGGCGCATAACAACCGAGGACAAAGCCCAACTCTCAGGAGAAACCTTTATCGTCACACAGGTACACACCTAACACAAATGCACACAAGTATGCACAAACACGTGCAGCAGAGGGTGCTGACAGGTTAATTACGCTGTTAGACAGCAGAGGTAGGGTTAGGGAACGGGTGGGGTTATACACTGCATTAGTACCGGGTTTAACTTTGCTTAAAGGTGTCTGTCTTTGTTTGATACTAATATTATGAAACGGTCGTAATGCTCAGTACACAGTGTCTGTTTCTACGTATTCTCTGGTTTGGTAAATTATTAACATATTTTAAAACTTCACTCAAGTCGTAGTCCAGTTAAAAATTGGTGGATACATTTAATACCCTTTGTGTAGCAGGGTTAACGCTTCTGCTGGGCTTCGAGGAATAATCCAGTCACAGGTTTTAAAATAAATTTGTATTTTGCTGTTTAACACCAAACAAAAAAAAAAAAAAAACAGCTGTCTCCGGAATTAAAATGAACACAGAAATAACGCTATGCTGAGTATACAACTCCTTTTCAGGAAGCTAGCTGGGAGCCTTGTGTTCTGACCCAGCCTTACCGCAAGAGAGAGCACACATGATTAGACAGCATGAAGTAACTTCCCGTAATCATGCAGCTGAGTCTGATCCCTGGGTGGTACACACCTGTCAGCCCCCTTACAGATGACCCCTTACCACGCCCGCTATTCCCTCACACTATGTGTCCTTCTCCCATTGCCCCTTTTGAGTGTACCGAGTAAAACCATGTCTTGCTGATTTCCCATTTCCAGTTTATATGTGCTGAGCTGTGACTAGTCGTAGCCCAGAAAATAAGTTGGTGAACTATTATAGGCCAATCAACATATTTTTACCTTTTATGTATTCTTATCTTCCTTCAGTTCTTACCACCTTTTAGTGGTTTTACTTTCATCACTGCAAACTAACCATGGATGTATTTTCTTGCACCAAATGCATGACTCCAATGCATTGTGGATGAAATACACCACTGGAGTGCCCATCGTTGTTGACACGCTCCCTTAGCCCTCCCAAGGTTGCCCTCAGTTATTCATACAAATGGAATGTCACTTATGATGGCGGCAGGTTCCCCCAAGGGCAAGTGCCAAGGAGAAGTCAACCAGGGCAAGTTGAACGACTAATGGAACGCAGCCCAAGCCCAGGGCTCCGGTCGAATAGTCTTTTTGCTCTGGGGGGTTATTAGATGACATTGAATTGACCCAGAAGTTTCTAAGTGGCGGCCATGATAAGGGCTATTCTTAGGAACGAAAAGCTGCTTTGAGGCTTTCCTTCTTATCACCTTTAGCATAGGGTACACTGTTCCATCCTTTCTGAAAAGGAAAGGGAACAATGCTATCGCACTGTTCCTTGCAGCAGCAACATTTAAAGTGACGCACCATTCAGCCACTCCCGAAGAAAAACATGAAAACATCCAGTGTCAAATAATTACAGAGCATACTGCAGAAGTGCAGTTAGAATCTCTGAACAACGGGGGTCGTCTTTTTCTTGTCAAGTCCTTCCGAATTCTCTCTGACTGAGTTCAGATATACGACATTTAGGAGCAGGTAGGGGGTTAGGCAGGGAATACAGGGACGGGTCGTCAAGGTACAGGGAGGGGTTGGCTTGTGAATCCAGAGACAGGTTACGAAGGAGCACGGAGGGGTAAGACGGTGAATGCAGAGACCGCAGGGCGTTCAGGAGCAGAGGGAAGCTGGGCAGTGAATACAGAGACGGGGCTCTGAGGAGAAGTCGGGGGGTAAATGGGCTGTGTTCACGCATGGTCGAGGACCGTTAGGGACGGACCTCGTAAAATCTCTGGAGCCTCCATGGCTGTAACTGACCTCGACTTCCTGTTCCTCCGACACTTCATTCCCCCTCGCCACCTTCTGAGGGCACTGCCAGAGAGCCCGGCTGACCCTCTGTCTAAGCGCCTCGACGCTGTTTTGCGTCTCGTTTTGATCCCGTGGGCGGTGGCCAGCGTGATAAAGTCCTCCACGCACACTCCCCCACACCCAGGGGCGGGGGAGTGCTTCAGTGGGGGGGGGGGGGGGGGGTGAAGGAGATTTAATGTGCAGATTCACACGGCTGAGGAGAGCAGGAACACCCTCACCAACTCACCACGCTCTACAGTCAGTCAGTCAGTCAGTCAGTCAGTCAGTCTCTCTGTGCTCCACCCTCTCTCTCTCTCTCTCTCTCTCTCTCTCTCTCTCTCTCTCTCTCTCTCTCTCTCTCTCTCTCTCTCTCTCTCTCTCTCTCTCTCTCTCTCTCTCTCTCTCTCTCTCTCTCTCTCTCTCTCTCTCTCTCTCTCCTCTCTCTCTCTGCTCCACCCTCACTCTCCCCCTTCTGTCCTCCTCTCACTCCCAATCTTTCCTCTCTCTCCCCCCCCCTCTCTCTACCACACTCCCACGGCCCCCCCCCACACTCACGGCTCTCTCCCCTCTCTTCCCTGAGAAAGGGTCATCCCTGTTTGTGACGGTGCTGCTAAAGACAGTGACCAAAGCGCCTGAATTAATGTGAACTGAATCAGTCACAGTGGGTCTGACCGTTCCTGAGTGTGTGTGACTGTGCGCTGCAGGAGTTATTCCTCTTGGTTAATATTCTTTTTTATCCATCTTTGTTCCCACACTTCCTCTGTAGTTCAGACAATCCTGCTGGATATCAAAGTTTCATGCCTCACTGTTATTTCTCTGAATCTGGAAGACCAGTGAAGTTTACTAGTGAAGTGGGTAGCGTGGTGAATCAGGTCCCGAAATCTCCTCCATTTTCAGAAGAAGAGGAGGTTAGAAGATCAGATGTGCAGTATGATAAGCTAGCAAGCTGAAGCTAAAGGTTTTACCCTCTACTATTACTCTTACTTTGCCTCGGTAGAGAGAGGAGAGGAGAGGAGAGGAGAGGAGAGGAGAGGAGAGGAGAGGAGAGGAGATAAGAGGCCATTTTAGAATCAAAACACACCACTGAAAACTACTTGAAGTAATAAAAGAATATCGCCTGGCGGACAAAATCCGGATCTACCCGGATATAACCCGGTCAACTCTCTAATCCAACATGAAAAGAGCTGCTAAGCCAGGCTGCTTTCATGTATGTTTAACCTCGTGGCACTAGAATAACAGATATTTTACTTTCCAACAGACAGGGCTTTGACTTTAGCGTTCAAAGCGTAAAGAGAGATCAAATGAGTCCGTCTCCACAGAAAAAGTCACCCACAGCGACTGTCAATTATTCATGAACTTATCTGATGAATATTGAAGTCTGTATTTTTGTAATGCTGAATTTAGCACAAATCTGAATGCAAGCAGGAAAAGGTGAAAATGGGCCCTGCATTTGTCTGTGGTGTGTACCTAATAATTCATAATTAATTATCCTTCATATTTAGACGCAATGCTCGCGTCTATTTTGTAATGCCTCGCATTACAAAACATAATAAAATAAAACATGCCCACAATGTACTTTTTCTCACCGCCCAATGAAACTTTTAAACATGATTGAGTGAGTGAGTGAGTGATTGATTGATTGATTGAGTGTGTTTGTATGGTTACATTTGTCAGCCAATTCATTCTCAAATTGAAGTATTCCTGATTCAACATTTCAATAGGTAGGTAGAATGATACTGTCAAGATATTACAGTATTAGTACAAACACGATGCACAAGTCATGCTTGTGTTTGTTTGTGTCCTTGTGCCAGAAGGAGTGTTTGTGTGCGTGTTTGTATCCCTGTGGCCAGTGTGTGTGTGCGTGTGTTTGTGTGTGTGTCCGCAGGCCAGTGTGTGTTTGTGTGCCTGCGTGCATATGTGCGTGTTTGTATCCCTGTGGCCTGTGTGTGTGTGTTTTATGTGTGTGTGTGTCTGTGGCATTGTGTGTGTCTGTGTGTGTGTGTGTGTGTGTGTGTGTGTGTGTGTGTGTGTGTGTGTGTGTGTGTGTGTGTGTGTGTCCACATGGCAGCCACAGAGGAATAGTCTGGAGGGTTTATAAGAGAGAGGAATGGAGGATGACAGCGGGTGGGGGGGGGGGGGGGGGGGGGGTTTGTCATGTCTACTGTATCCGTTTTCATCCTACTCTTCCTCTCTCCCCCTCTTCCTCTCTTTCACTCTCTCTAGCTCTCCCCCTCTCTCTCCTCTCTCCATCTTCTGTCTCCTTGAGCTTTCTCCGTCAGCAAGCCATCAGCGTGACGAGGCAATCCTCCACGGAGCTCTCTCACTCTCGCTCTCCCTCTCTCTCGCCCTCACCTATCCCTCTGTTCTTCCATCATACCCTGTCTCCCTTCGTCTCTCTCCCTCACGAGGGAGGGACGACCATAAAAACAAGTTTTATCACAATTTTGTAAGAAACAAAACGAGAACCAGAGCTTAACTTGGCCTTGTGCAGGAACCTCGGCCATGTGTTTCTATAGTGATGAGACTGGGCTTTAGGATGTTTTTACTGTGCTATTGTGTTTCTGTGTTTCAGTGTGTTTGGACAATGCTTGTACAATGTTTTCAGTATGTTTCCAGTCTGTTTCTATTGTGTGTCTACCATATTTCTGATGTATTTCCTTCTGCTATATTTTCGGGGTTTTAATTTTGTTTACATTATGTTTCCATTATGTTTCTACTATGTTTCTATATGTTTCAGTGTGTTTCAGTCATATTGTAAGGTATTCTGCAACTGCTTCTAGTGTGCATCTGCTATGTTTCTATTATATTTTTTAGAGTGATTCTACTATATTGATACCTTTTTTCTATTAGTTCCGACTGTGTTTCTAGTGTGTTTCTAAAGTGATTCCAGTGTGTTTCTTGTGTAATTTTACAGTGTCTCTGGCGTGTTTCTCTCTCGCTGGACTAATTGGTTTGTGATGTCAACACCGTAAATAGAACACATTGTTTGATCCCCACTCGGGTGGGAGAGGTGAGATCATCCACGCATCTCCTCTATCTGTTTACTGGTCGGATCATCCTCCGCCACTGCCCCCGGGCGGGAGAGAGAATAGCACAGAGTAGAAATGGCCGCTTGTTGAAGAAGAGAACATTTTGTCTCTCTGAAAGGAGTCGTTACTAGAAAGACTTTTCAGGCTTTCATTAGTGAGAGGAAAGAATTAGCTTGGAGGCTAATAGAGAGAGAAAGAGGGAGAGGGAGAGGCAAGAGAGAGAGAGAGAGAGAGAGAGAGAGAGAGAGACAGAGAGAGAGAGGGAGAGCGAGAGCAAGAGAGAGAGAGAGAGAACGCAAATCCTGAGTGGTAACACCTAATATCTCATTAATATCTCATTGTATCGCAACAGCATTTAAAGTACTAAATCCTAACTCAATATATTACATATCAATACGTTTTAAAGTTTTCCTTAAAATCTCCATCCTACCTCAATCCTATCTCAATGTTACGCCATCAATATCCATAAAAAAGCGCAACCACAGAATCCAGGAATTTATCCATCTATTCTAAAAATATCATTTGGATACAGTTACCGTGCATGTATTTCCAGAACAAATATATGCACAAGTCTTTTTTCCCCAACCCAATATCGTTACTACTTTTTAATACAGAGAATACGTTCGGGCCACCAGCCAACATAGAAATTACCCACATTCTTATGTAAACCTTGGGATGCTTTTATGAAACACACCACTGTTGAATCTTCCTCAGCGGGTGTTAACATTCACTCTACCAATATAAACATGGCACCAGCATCTGTTCAGATGATAACCGCATTATTTTAACAATGTACTGTGCAACAACAACACAGTGGAATCCAATGTAATCTAATCTAAATGGCTCAGTTCATGTTCAATTGGATCTGCATAGTGCTTAATCACGGCTCCAGTCTCGAAGGGCTTAACAGTCCACATTATACAATCCTCCTAACCCTGAGCCTCTAAAGCCTTCATGGAAGGCCTCCCCAAACCCGGAGGTTAGAAACATTGAGAAGCAACACAGAAGACGGATCCTTCCTGCCAGGACGATAAGGAGTGTGAGAGCTAACATAACGAAAATACGACATAAATTAAACAGACATAAACATGTTTGAAATGAACATTGTGTCTGCGGTGCCTTGTGTTGTCTAGCCGTGGAAGAAGAAGAAGAAGAAGAAGAAGAAGAAGAAAAGAAAAAGAAAAAGAAAAAGAAGAAGAAGAAGAAGAAGAAGAAGAAGAAAAAGAAGAAGAAGAAGAAGGAAAAGAAGAAGAAGAAGAAGAAGAAGGAAAAGAAGAAGAAGAAGAAGAAGGAAAAGAAGAAGAAGAAGAAGAAGAAGGAAAAGAAGAAGAAGAAGAAGAAGGAAAAGAAGAAGAAGAAGGAAAAGAAGAAGAAGAAGAAAATAACCCCCCACCCCCTGGTCTCGTCACTATCCCTACTTTCGAAGCCTCCATCCCCAGGTGTTCTCTCCCCTGTGGGAGATGGGATCACCTGGGAACAATGTGGGCGGGGTGTGGAGGCGGCGGTGTGGAGGCGGGGGCCAGCCCGGGCGTACCTTCAGTTCCCCGGCGTCCGCAGCAGAGCCCGGGTCCACCCCCGTGATGAAGATCCCCAGGCCGTACTCCGCCCCGCCACGGATCATCAGGCCCAGGGAGCGGCCATCGTCCATGTTCAAGGTCACCTGCAGGAGAGGGGGGAGGAGGAGGAGGAGGGGGAGGAGGAGGAGGGGGAGGAGGAGGAGGAGGAGGTGGAGGAGGAGGAGGAGGAGCAGGAGGAGGATGATGTGAAGGTCATGTTTAATAACTATTTAGTCACTTAGCAGACACTTTTAGCCAAAGAGACGAACAGTACATTTCCATTTAGATGCAGATCTGGCGGGTTCGTACATATATAATTTCCTCCTTCCATTTATGATGTGTGTCTTCTCTTGAATGCAGAACATTTAGAAAAAATATTATTTTGAAATGCAGGACCGGACTGCAATGGAGTTTTGGCACGAGACCACTACCTGGAATCTCATGTGCTTGGAAATGATTTGTTATTTGTTTAAAAATACAGAAAGGCAAAATAAATTGAAAGTGTTGCCCCATCGTTTCTCAAAGTGACAGGAAGATTTGGAGAGGCTAGCGTGCTAGTGCACTTAGCTTAAATTCATAATGCAGATTGTTAGCATATTGCAGAACAACTGGCAACTCTCTGGTTCCTTCTGAGAAAAGATTTACATCTTCTGCATCCTGTGAGGCAACAAATCATGACCCCTCAGGTCTATAACCACTGACAGGCATTAAACTCCCCTGGCCTTACCTGCTTTCTACTGCCTATAAGCTGTTTACCTCCCACCTCATTCATCCCAATATAAACTGCTACAGCCACAGTCACTTTATGGACATCCTCATTCTAGTCCTTATATCTTAACACACTCTGTTTTTACACAGCAAATTGGTGGTTTGGGACTGAGGAAGTTTGCAAAGAGTGTCCAGAGATGAGGGTGTCGAAGCATATGACTTTCAACGTTTCTTGGCTCTGATAAAATCGTTCCAGCCGAGTCAGCCGAAAATCATGTCTTTGGAAAGATTCTTCCACGGCCAAGAAATGTTTTTTTCAGGGTGCTGATTTCAGGGGGATGTCTATGATGATTGCTATCACACAGTGTGTGTTAGCAGTCCCGTAAACACCGAAGTTTGTCCTCGAAATCCTTTCAAGAGCAGCTTGTTGGTCGCACACAGATAGCGGGTCCCGGATGGAAGCTCCTGACGCGTTGAGGTAGAAAACATCGAGCCCTGAAATAGGGTTGCCAGTCTGATTGGTTTAACCAACAGAGGGCTAAAAAACGGTTTTGCCTCAGCGGAAGTATCGACCCAGGCGAAAACCGCGGACTGAGGGCCGGCGTCTAACAAGTGATGGACAGTGATGACCGGGGCAAACACGACGGCACACTGCACACCGGTTTGTGTTGTGCGCGGGGGTCTATCGCCTATGATCCCATACCTGTACTTCAGCAGGTTCACACTCAATTAGATCTTGAGACTCAGCCACTTTCTATCATTGGAAGAGGTTATCCCCGCTGAACAAAGACGACAAGATAGCTTGACCACTTAGCGCTAACGTTAGATGCACTCCACTGGTCAGACACACCCTACCCCCCCCCCCCCCCCCCTGATGAGATGCCATATACACTTTGTTCTCTCTCTCTCTCTCTCTCTCTCTCTCTCTCTCAGAACCCATCTGTCATCATTGTCGTGGTCAGAAAAAAGGTACAAAAAATCCAAAGCAGTTATTTAAAAAGAACTAGGAGAGCCAAACCCATACAGGGACATTAACATCCTATTGGCCGACAGGATGACCAGGTCAGCTGCCTTGATCCCGTTGGGAGTATTATATAGTAAAAGATAAATGATTCAATCTAAAAAGGCTCAAACAATAACAGGACCAATCGTCACTCGGGGGAGGGAGTTCCAGTTCATGAAAAACAGAGAGGAATTAAATCCGATGGAAGTAAAAAAACAAAAATATCAGCCACCAAGGTAAGTGTTGCAACCGGAGGATCGTCACTCTGATTGGCTGTGTGGCTATTTGGAGGGTCTCACTAGGCCAGCAGCTATGGGGTTCAGCTCTCCTTTAAAATAAACACACTACCAACTTCAAAAACGATTGAACATTGATGAACAAAATCTAAAGACATTGAAACAATCCACTTTGGAGCGGTGTGTGGCCTACCGTCCTCTCCTCCACGCTGCGGGGGGGCCTGGTGCCGTCGGGCCCCGGGCCGGGGTCCGGCTGGTCCGGGGCGGAGGGGGAGACACGCAGCGGCCCTGGGGGTCCACCCAGCTGTAGATGTGGTTGGTGATGTAGCCCCCGGGGACACGACCCACCGAGCACACAGACATGGCCAGCGTCTTGCTCCCTTTCAGCACCTGGGGGCCATAGGGAGGACCGTTGATGGATGACGGTGGGGATGATTGTGTGTTTTTTCCTCGGAGTTGCCATGGAGATGGGCAACGGAAGGGACGTTGCGAACAAGGTGAATTGGAATAAAAGTTTAGATTAATTAATGAAGCGGTGGGCCTCCTTCTTTTTCAATACTTGTAATACGTGCCATTCATCAAATTCATCAAAGCGCACACACACACACGTACACACACCTCTTAATGATTAGTGGTTTTGCCGTGTGCCGCGAGAAAAAGTTGTGTAAAGAGAGAGAAGGAGAGAAAGAAGGAGAGAGGAGAGGAGAGAGAGAGAGAGAGAGAGAGAGAGAGAGAGAGAGAGAGAGAGAGACGGAGAGAGAGAGAG
>NC_082387.1:9814959-9909959 GCF_031168955.1 Gadus macrocephalus
CCAGACTGGAAGTGAGTCACTTGTGTTGTTTGAGTTTTAAAAGGCAGATAACGAGCTGTAACTTTTCTCGGAGAAAAAGGGTTTGTTGGTGGATTGCCGTGATCTACAGTTTATCACCGGCAGTCGCAGGTTTGATCACAAAAGGGTTAAAAGCGGAGGAGACTAAAAGAGAAAGGATGATCCCATTTGGACATACACTGTGTGTGTTTGTTGAGTTATCCAAGGGGGAAGTGGAGGTCCTGACCTACAGCTCCCTTGTGTTGCGCGGTTCTACTGACTGGGGAGGTCAGATGGTGAGTCAGGACACACAGCTGCCACCGTTTTAACACATAACCCTAGATGTGACCCATTATCCCCACTATGGACTGTATCCTGAGAGCTGGGAGATTCCTCGATAAGAGTGAAGATTTGTGAGCGTGTCTGGTGCTTTGGGATTAATAAAGAATGGCAGCCATCGTGTCACTAGCATTTTCCCAAAAGATAATTTATTCGTCAAACAGTAATCTTTTACGATTTTTTTTATGTATTTTAAGATAAGATCAGACACGATCAAAGGACCAAACCACATTAATCTAGAAGAGAAGGTCCCTAAATTAATTACTTGATTAGTATCAGAGAGTGGTGCATAACAACAGTTTGAATGTATTAAAAAACAAACATATATAAGGAATTCAGTCCGAACATTTTCTGTATAATAAGTAATAAGTCATAAGTAAATAGTAATATGCTCACCATAGACTAATAACTACACTTGTATAGACAAAACCACAGCTTAACCCCCTGCTATAAATATTTCTTCTGTTTGGAGTTATGGGGTGTTATAGTCTGGTTGTAGCCTGGTTTTGCTGTGGTTGCGATGTAGTTGTAGGCTGGTTAGGTTCTGGTTGTAGACTGGTTATGATGTGGTTGTAGGCTGGTTATGTTGTGGTTGTAGGCTGGTTTTTCTGTGGTTGGGATGTGGTTGTAGGCTGGTTATGTGCTGGTTGTAGGCTGGATATGGCGTGGTTGCAGTGTGGTCTTAGCCTGTTTCTCAGAGGATGGACTTCTCCGCCACTGCGCTTTCACTGTAGACGAAACACCGAGGGAAGATGCCGATGTTTCCAGCACAGTGTCCCTCCAACCACTCTTCATTAACTAGAGGGAGCGAGAGAGCCAGAGCGACAGACACACAGAGAGAGAGAGAGTGACTGAGACCGTTTCACTGGCAAATAATGGTAGAGTCTATACACAGTTAAGAAATCAATCATTTTGATGATCTCGTCCCTATAATCACAAAAAAACTGATTTGCAGAATTTGATGGAAGAGTGAATCAATTTCTCCTTCTTTTGGGAACTTTCACTTAATTGAGCAAATGATTGACATTTAGCCTCTTAATAACCTGATAATCAGTACATCAAAACCATTTAGAATATATATATATATATATATATATATATATATATATATATATATATAAACATACAAAGAGAGCGAGAGAGATTGACAACATCATTTGACAGAGAGGAAGAGAGGGTGAGAGAGAGAGAGGGAGGGGGGGATGGGAGAAAGAGAATGAGGGAAGCTAAAAGGCAACACAGGTGTTTATTAGCAGTGTGGCTGTCCCCTCACCTTCTCCAAGGATGTCTATGGTCTCTCCCTCGCTGAACTCCAGGTCCTCAGGACCCTTGCCTGTGTAGTCGTACAGCGCCACCATGTGGTAGAGGATGGCACGGCCCGCCAGAGGGTCCTCCAGCTACAGTACATTATGGTTAGTCTTCACATTATCTCCTGAGTGTTCACACACACAGTGTGTGTGTGTGTGTGTGTGTGTGTGTGTGTGTGTGTGTGTGTGTGTGTGTGTGTGTGTGTGTGTGTGTGTGTGTGTGTGTGTGTGTGTGTGTGTGTGTGTGTGTGTGTGTGTGTGTGTGTGTGTGTGTGTGTGTGTGTGTGTACCTGGCACCACAGAGTAGCTCTCCCCTCCTCTACCACAGGCAGCAGTGGGTAAGACTCCTCACCCGACCCGCTGCCTGGCTCAAGGGGCGTGAGCAGTTGGGAGCCAGACGCTCGGTGCCTGGCGCGCAGTGAGGGGGGGGGGAGAGAGAGTGGTCAGCCTTAAGGTCATTGGTTCGATCCCCAATGTCCACAGTCCAACCCTAATCTCTCGAGGATGCCTACAGATGACCCCTGAACACCACCTGCTCTTTGATGACATGTAACTCAATGCACTATGAGACGCTTTGGATAAATGCGGCTGATAAATGTACATTCGATAAGTAAAGGTGAATAATAAAATACTTCATCTATTAGTTTAATTAATTACCAAAACGTCCAGATGGCGGTTTTTGAAAGGGACATTTTGAAGCGCCTCGTCTGTATGATTCGTCATGTCAAGAAATAGCAACGCAGAGCTGCACTCATTAGATGACCTACCTCTCATCATCATTTTGGGAAGCAACATCTGGTGTTTATTTACAATTCTTACCAATGAAAGTGACAGCTCATTCGTTTTGGTGTTTTGGCTTGAGGCCCATAGAAATGCTGAGGTGACTAAATCGATTACAGTAAAAATAATGCTGAGAGAGAGACAGAGAGACGCAAATACACACAGAGACAGAGACAGACATACAGAAAGAGAGAGGAGGCTGGAAGAGAGAGAGAATAAGAGCAGATATTGAGAGAGAGAAATAGAGGATGGATCGAGAGTGACAGGTAAAGACACAGGGAGAGAGGTGGGGGGGGGGGGACAGGTAGGGAGAGAGATATTGAAGGGGATAGGGAGAGAGTGGACCAAGAGAGAATAGGAGTCTATTTTTAAACACTGCAGGGCTCCTGTCGAAATTAAAGGTGACAGAAGTTGGCTGGAGGAGGAGGAGGAGGAGGAGGAGGAGGAGGAGGAGGAGGAGGAGGAGGAGGAGAAGGAGGAGGAGGAGGAGGGATCACTGCTCACCTGAGGCGGAGGTTGGTCGGCGGCTGGCCCAACTTCCGGGCAATCCTGTCCTGGAGCTCCTTGTAGGAGGCATATGGGTTGATGCTGAGAGCCAGGCTGTACGTGAAGTGGACCTTCACCACCACCTGCTCCTCCCCGTCAGCCACATCCTCCTGGCGGGGGGGGGGGGGGGGGGGGGGGGGGGGGTGTCAGGTGCACATCAAACTCCACATCTCTCCACAACACTCATTGCACTGATGGACTTCCACCGATCAGGAAAGTCCTTCTTAGCTTCCTCTGTGTTCCCAGGTCCAATAAGTAGCTCCTGCTGTGTGTTACGCTACGTCATGCTTTCGGAGATCCAACCAAATGTCCGTAGACAGTAGAAGAAGTAGAACGTCTATTCCGTTTCTCGGAAAAGGATGCGACTGAACCAAAGCAACAACGGAACCAAAGCACCTCAAAACTAGAAGCACTGTTAAAAGTTTCCGATGGTTAAAGTGAATCTCCACATTTATATTGTAGCCACTCCCTTTTGGTTTCCGAACATTTTATATTACAGTTTTAATGGGTAATAACAAAGAAACCACTCTGGGGTGTCCCATTATTTGAAAATAATGCTGCTTGGTTGCTTATAACCGCCAAAGTACATTAATTTGCCAATTACAGAACACCCAAGGTTCATTCAGCTTATTCCCAAGTGAAATAAGCAACAAAAAAAGATTTCTTATGGGTGACTTTCATCTTCTACATTATAGTGTTATCGACCTTATCAGCTGAAATTTAAATATTCTTCCGCTGTGCGCAGTGATGTTTTTGCGTTGTTAAGGAAAATCTAATCATTAGTTCAATTTAAGTGTTGCTGTTAATGTGTGATTTGTAGGCCATTGATCCGAGACTGTAAAAAGGCAGTGTTATCCCGTAATTGAAAGATAATGGCCATCCTTGGAACGATATCGACCAATCAGGATCAAGTGGTTTGGTATCAAGTAATATATAGCATATTGAGTTTTACATTAATTGAATTATGTTATGTTGAATATGGATCTATTATAATAATATTGTGCATAGTTTTATCTTGTTTTATTACCCTGTGTACATTTACATTTTACAAGTAGTCATTTATACACAACGAAAACTGTGTAACTATCGCAAATTGATAAAAAAAAATTAACTGGAGAGAGTGCAGAGTAGCCACAGGAATCAGACTATAGGATACGTACCGCGGTCCATCCCCGGTGTGGGGGTCCGGGTAGAGAGAGTACCTGGTCGATGCTGTCGGAGTTCGGCAGGAAGACGGGAGGGTCTTCGCTGGCCTGATTCCTCAGCGTCGCGTTGGAGTACGATGGGGGCGGAGTCTCTAGGGCCACAGAGAGACCAGAGGAAGTCTTTAAGTCTTATTTCTTATTGAGTGAAAGCTCACACTTCTACCATACTGGTAGAAGTACCAACTAGCCGTCTTTGTAAATGAAGTGTAAATAAAGGTTTAAAATAAAATGCAATGATCTCTGGTACTGGGGAGGCCGCTATGTTTGCAAATGTTTGATTTGCTTTCACCGAATAGCAAAAAGATAACGAATAGGATGACTAAAAGATTTAAAAAAATGTTATTTTCTAAAAAAAACGAAAGAAAAGAAATGTGATATGTAATTAATTTCTCCTATAAGTCATTCTGACATATGTTTAATAACCTCCCTCAAAGACAAGGCTTGGTTCTCTGGTTCTCTGTCCCTCTGGCACAGAGAACCAGAGCTGGCGGGGGGGGGGGTAGCAAACTGAAACATACCTGGGGCGGGAGCAGCTGTGGTGGGCTGGGACCACGGGCGAGTGGGTGGTTGGACGCCCGGGGGTAGGGGAATCCCGCTGGGAATTTTCTGGAAGGACAGAGAGAGAGGGAGAGAAAGAGAGACAGAGCGACAGATAGACGGAGAGAGAATGAGAGAAAGAGAAACAGAGCAAGAATGGAGATGAAGATACATCGAAATGAAGATCTCTGTCGTCGAGTGATGAAACCATTGCAACCCGTGTCAGTTTATGATGATGACAGGTAAAACTTATATTTCAACACTATTTCTAGCGCTCCTCTCACAATGAATCTACTTGACTGTCTTAAACATGAAGTGAAAGAACATAACATGATCTTGAGAAGTATCTTAAGACTGCACTCCTCAAAGTGACTGCATGATGCATTAATTCGGTAGAATCACTCAGATACTTTATTTGGGGTTCTTACATCTCCCCTCTTGCCTTTGGCTTTCTTCAGGTCGATGGGGTCAAGCAGGGTCATGGGTAGAAGTCCTCTCTGAAGCGGACAGGGTCAAGAAAGGTCAGCAGAGGTTGACTTGCAGATAGGTATGCTATCGGCTGAAGCAATAGCTCACCATCACCTTCCAATCAGTGGAGAAAGAGAGAAGCTAAAAAATGAATGATACTTTCTCCCTGAATTGAGAACCTTAAAAAGTTAGCCTTGCTCACCTGTCCATCATATATTACAGTTGCCATGCCGTCTTTATCGACCTCGTCGTAGAGGAAGACGGTAGCTCCGCCTGGAATCGTCAGCTGACCCCGCCCCCGGGCCATATAAGGAGCACGAATGCGCATGTAGCGAGTTTCGCTAGCATGAATTGAAACAGACACAAACACACACACACACACAAACACACATAAATACACATACAGAATCTGAGCTACGATTGAATGCATGTGAATATATATAGACACACAAACACACACAGTAGCCATCCTCCATTTATTCACTCCATCTCTCTAGGTCACGGGAAACGGTGGGTCACCTTTACTTCCTCTTCAAACAGGAAGTGAGGGAGAGGCGGGTCGTGGATGCGTTACACAACACCACGCATCACTGCCGCCAAGCAGCACGCACGCACACACACACATGCACACAGACACACAGCGCTACTCACTCTGCTCCCTCTTTTTTGGGTTCGTAGTATCCTGGTTTCTGTAGACAGGTCAGAGGTCAGAGGTTAGAGGTCAGAGAGTCTCAACCCTGGGACAGGCTAAGGATGGCGCTGGTCTGGGGGGTATTCTCACCTGCATCCTCAATGGTTCAAAACCTCCGAAGTCATCGTTGGGAATCATAGAGGTGATTACCTAAACACACACACACACACACACACACACACACACACACACAAAGACTTAGACTAAGTTACAATAGGTAAAGTACTATATCACGTCCCATGTCAAGTATGATGTCAAGTACTTTGTGTTCATAAGTAAAAAGTAGTATGTAAAGTACTATGTAGGTGCTATTTGATTATATCATGTATATGTGCCATGTAGTAGGAAAAATCTGTTCTGTTAACATAGTATGTGACCGATATCTAACACATTTCCAACAATTGATTTTGAGTTAGTTAGTTGTATTCTCTCAGTCAACAGCATGCTGTGTAGAGTCTATAGTAACAGTGTAGACGGACAGATAATGATAGTGAATGAGAAAGGCATGTACTGTATGTGTACCGGTATCTCATAATTGTCGGTAATGACTATTATGCACTTAACGACCACAATTAAAAGAGTTCCTGCGAACCATGTGTTCTGATTCTTATTGCATACTATAGCCGTTTGTCATGATGAGTAACTATTGATCGTGTCTCTGGAGATAAGGGCTCTCTGGTACCTTGGCCTTTCCAAGAAAGTCCTTCTGTTGGAGCTGTTCTACTTCCTGTTTCCTGGGCCTGAAGACAACCCCCTCTGGCACCAGGATTGGGTTCAGAACCTCCCCCCTCTGACACACACGGACAGATGATTACATTTTCATGCATGTGAATATATACAGATATTGCAAAAAAAAAACTAAGCACACACACACACACACACACACACACACACTCACAGAGATGCTCTCCAGGCCCGGCGCGATGCTGCTGCTCCGCATGGCTCCTTTCTCCTGGGAAGCGGACAGCAAGAGCTCCCTGGCTTGTTCCCACTGGCCCATCCGGGAGTACACAGCTGCTGAGTTGTACACCACCTGAGACCCCACAACGACCACCGACCACCGTCACATTCAACTCCATCTGTGTCCCCATTTTATTGCTTATTTTTTTACAAGCTACAATAAACGGTTTTATCTGTAATAATACCGCAATTTTATGTTCTTATTTTTTATGTTAATTTTTTTTGAGTTTTTATTTTTATAGTTCTTTACCTTATTCTATCATCATTTTTGTTCATTTATTTTTAATCATTGTAAAGGGCATTATAAAATGAACTCTGCCTCTATATGGAGATCACATGTATTTCAGGTAGAATGACCAAATTGGGTGACCTTCCTATTTGATCATTACATTTATTAACTTTATTCATCAATTATAGCATTGAATTTCATTAAACTGAAATAAAAAGTACAAAAAAAAATATTAAAAGGCAGATAAAGTCTGTCTCCCGGAATGAAGAAGGAGAGGTGCTGCCTTGCTAGGAGAGATCTAATCTCCTCATTAGGAGAGATGAGGAGTGGTCTAACCTGTCCTGTGAGTTCTGACAGAGTGGTAAGATCTTGCAACTCATTCCTTAATTCTCTTTCAACAAACTCTTTGTTCCCCTGAGCTGGACCGGCCTGTGAAACCGAAACTCCCCTCTGCGTATCCCTTAAGACCGCCTGAGGGGTTGGAAGCGCTGACTAAACACACCCGAATATTTATAGTTTGATGGGAAACCAGGGAAGTTTGCCTTTGAGTTGTTGAAACGTGTATATACCGGTAGTGTGTATATACATGTGCTGTATGTGTATGACTGTTTTCTGAGGTCATACACCAATGTGTACTTGGGAAAGAATGAGGAGCGATACATAAGTCGGGAAGAGAAAAAGTAATCAACGAAGAAAACATGAAGGGAGACAGACAGACAGACAGACAGACAGACAGACAGACAGACAGACAGACAGACAGACAGACAGACAGACAGACAGACAGACAGAGACAAACCTGCCAGCTGAACAGTTTATGGGGTAGGCCCAGCTGCCTGTAGTCTATCACTGTATTATCTCTCATGTGTTTCTTAGCCCAGATGCAGTCAGAGAGAGCATCATCCAGCCTGCGGATCAAATGAGAAGTCATACAAGCATGCTGATTGGACCCAGAGATTAGCATTACACTCCTTAAAGAATGCAGATTTATTACTAAATGCAGCACTCAGCTTGTATGTATGTAATAGAGGGAGGATCGTTTTTTGGTTAATGATGAATAAGTTTAAACAATAATAGCTAGATTGCTAGATTAAACAGATTTCTAAATAAAGTCAGGTGTATCAGACATACTCTCAAAAAGGGTAATCTTGGCAGCAAGAACTGCCGGTTGTGATATGGTTTTGCAACTAGTTCTTCTGGTTGTCCCTTACCTGTCCAGCTGCAATAGCACTGCAGAGCGCTGGAAGAACGCCACCGCCAGACGTCCATCCTTGAGGATGACTTGGTTCAGCGCCTGGACGACATCGCAGACACAACGGAAACAAGACTTAGCAAGGCTTTATTTCTAGCGAGATCTGGCAACTAAATCTCTCGTTGGGATCCCAGACCCAACATCAAGACATGTGTTTTAATATAGTCGTTCTTATTTTTTCACTTCCTCCAGTAAGTGACATTGCGTCGGTAAAGCCTGATTTACAGTTCTGCATGCCGCATGTTACACCCGGATACAAATCGTCATGGATCTTCACACCGGTGCCTGCCTTTGTACTTCCCCGTCTGGTTAACCTGCACACAAGGAAGCAGTCTACCTGTAGCGCAGGCTCCAGCTCCTGCAGGGCGAGGTGGGCGGAGGCCTCTATGAACAGGGTGCGAGAGTTGGGCTCCGCGACCGTGCCCGCCAGCTCCAGGGCCCGGCGCCAGTCACGGGCGTCCATGGCCCTCACCGCCTCGTCCCACAGCCGCAGCAGCTCCGTGTACAACATCCTGCAGTAGAGAGACGAGTGCAGCGTTATAGTAGGGTACACTAGAGTGTAGTAGTAGAGTATCCGAGGGCCACCCCATACCACAGCCGCAACAGCTCTGTGTGCAACATCATGGAGTACAGAAGAGTAGTAGACCTTTGATATACTATCGTAAAGCATACTGTAGTTTAATAGTGTATCAATATTGTTTTGAATAAAGTATTGCTCAGCAACCTGTAGTAGAGTCGAGTATTAGTATGGAATTATATCGTACATCATCCCATTGTAGAGTATTAGTGAAGCATTATAAAGTATTGTACAGCATCCTGTAGAATGTATAGTATCATATAGTAATGTACAGCATCCTGTAGCATGTAAAAGTATAGTATTATATAGTATCGTCGTACAGAATCCTGTAGTACGACTTACTTTTATCTTTATCATAATTTTACACCTAATTTCATGTAGGTGTGTCCCGATATATAACTAAGTCTACCCGAATAAGTACTGTCAACTACAATGTAAATGTAAAGTGTATAGTTATCTAAACACGCTTGTGTTTTGCGAATCATAATTTAAGAAAACACTACACCAAATGTTAAAGTAGTATCACTTACCTGTGTCAACTAAACGAAAAAGCAAAGCAGAGTTCAGTCACTTTTCATTCGGGCTGGAGCACCTGTTGTGTCTGTTCTCTGTCTAGCAGGCATGCACACCTGTGGAACTGGCCCTCAAACCAGCTCCCTCCTACAAGGAAGTCCTCTGTCCTCAATCCTCAAATACACCTATTAATCTGGAAGTTGACTGTGTGCACGTAGCTAGCCTAGTGCCTGGAATGCACCAGGAAATAAAAGCAGTGCAGTCATATTGACAATTGGGGCATGTGTTCATTTCCAACAATCTGTGTTGTATCATAAACAGTTGGCCTTTATGGGTCATGCAATAACGCGCATGACTATCCCTGAAGGCACGTGGGGTTACTTTTTTAATTATTACTATTACTGTACGTCCACACCAGAAGCGAATTGAGCGACCTAATCGCCGGAAGTCATTCGCTTTCTATGGGCAAGAGCGACCAAAGCGACCAACGCTACCAGCGGCCAAAGTTGAGCGACCAGAGCGTCAAAAAGAAGTTGAAAACTTTTTAACTTTATGCAAATGATTCGCTTCAGCGTCCAAACACTGACAGCCAATCGGAATGTAGACGCTCTTCGCTTGCGTGGATCCCAGGGAACATCGGCAGGCACTTTGGTTCCTACCTACCTTTATTCACTCACTGAACAAAATGTCGGCTGAAGTATTAATCGCGGCTGTAGGTTGATGGGCACCCGATGATGATGATGATGACATCTAGAACGTTCGTATTTAAGCGGGAATCATTTTAATTTGCTCTCCATGCCACCAATCTAACCAACCAATCGCGTGTAGCATGCTTTAAACAAAAACAAAAAAGTTTTTGAAATCGTCACATAAACAAACTAATCGACAAGACGAGGGATAAATGACAAGGGATATATCTCTTGTCTTTTATCCCTCTATTCCCCACTATTCACGGAGCCTGAGGTGAATAATTGTTAATTAAATAGTCTAGATAGATAGATAGCCTAGTCAAGTCTTTATTAATACCAAACGACACAAATCGTCGGGAATCCAAATTCCATTTAGGTGGTTCGGCCCACACAGGACAGTAGCCTACAAGACCACACAGAACAAGTCTGACTGGACATACACACAATACATCACATTAAAACTAGACACGCGTTGATAGATAGATAGACAGATAGGCCGAGATAGATCCATTATTTGCCTTGCGGAGCCAACCAGTCCTGTGCACGTATGCAAATTAGCCATGTGCGCCAATGTCTATTTGTTTTGAGTGCGACGAATGAGTGCAGATCATGATTTGCAGATCAGTGAAACATATTTTAACTACTACAGCACGCAGGGTTTTTTGTTCTCGGTTGTAATTAGCCTACATTTTAGGATTTTTTTTATATTGGGGGGAATCACTGTCCTACTTGTTGTCGAAGCACTTTATCGAACAAGCAAAACCGTCTCGGCAATATGGCCAAGGTGTAATGGGAGAGTTCACTATTTGATATGGCTGTCTGTAGGGCCTACTAAACGGATACGGCTCCTTTAAATGCGTCTGCATAATTGAATTGTACGTCATGAGCGACTTGAGAGACCAAAGCGAACAGAAAAATTCGCAGCGAAACTTTGTGAGCGACCAAAGCGTCTTTGGTCGCTCCTGGTGTGGACGTACAGTTACTTTGACTGTATGTTGACTCTCCGTTGGGACGTAATGCGGTTTGTCACCAACACAGCTACATGTGTAGTAAGGTTAATGTAGGCCCCTATATTGTTTTTGAAGAAACTCTGATGGGCATTCGATAACAATTATTTTCTCCGTTAGAGTTTTTTTTTTTAAAACTCTATTAGATATATTATTCTATATATTTTACTTTTGACGTACTCATTTCTTATTGTCTGAATGACATGATTCTTGAAAAGCCGCTTGATGGTTCTTGGATTCGGACAATTGGGCCCATACAATTCAGTGACGATCAACGGCGTTGCAACACACATCATGAAAACCGAAACCGACAATAATGGTGCCTTCAAGTCATTTGGATGGATGGTTGATTAGCGGTGGGAATTTTCCGATCGTCCATGTTCCCATCTTTACAACACTAGTAGACCTCCGTTTGATTGCACTGCTTGTGTTTTTCTAGCAGCATCTTTGAATAGTTAGAAAACTGTGGCATGAATGAAACGACATCATTATAACTACAATAATTACGATCTACTTACATTGAACGACAGGTTTCAGCTGAGGAAGTGTCCATTATTAGTATTTACTCATTATTTGTTAGCTATTCAGTCAGGTCATTATTATTAACCATTAGGTGTGGGTTGGGGTAAGACACACGATTCCTGGTTCTAAATTATGAATTGATCGTTATTATATAGTTATGGGTTGAACGCCGTTTATAAGTCGGAGGTCCCATATTACTTGAACGCATCATTAAGCATGTGATCCATTCGTTGCAACTACCACAACAAGCTCTGAGCACTGAACTGATTGAATGGGAAATCAAACAACACTCCTTGAAAATGAATTTTGTTGCAATCATTCTAACCCTCTTGGGGGTTATGGCAGGGGTGCAAGAGAGTCTGCCGAGCCGTTATTTTAAGGTAAATAGTCCTTCGACTGTGCGTTCCCTCTATTGTTTTGTTTTTACGATTCCCTTGAAAACTTCCCCCTTGAACATTTTTCTTGACTTTTCACACATTACAAAACAGCAAACAAAACAACAATGACACCATAACGATGCAGCCCTAATGTGTGGTTTTTATTTTAGTCTAAAGGACACCATGGACGTAAAGCAGAAAATGAACCTCCTTTTACAGAGAAATATTTCTCTCAGATTGTGGACCACTTTAACTTCAACAGTATGGGCAACGGGACATTTAACCAGCGTTACCTCATAACAGGTAACACATTTGGTGTATTCTGTTCCACCGATTCACGTTTATTTATATTGGGTCCATGAACCGAGCCCTTTGTATTTTCTTCCCCCGTTTAGAGAAGTACTGGGATAGGAAAAATGGCCCTATATTCTTCTACACGGGCAACGAGGGAGACATCTGGGACTTCGCTCTGAATTCAGGATTCATCACTGAGTTGGCCGAACAGCAGAGAGCCCTGGTCATATTTGCTGAACATGTAAGAGAATGTTATTAAGTGGATAGATTAAAATTACTTATAGCGTGGGGATATGAGAATAGGGTCGAGGTTGATATGTGTGATCAACACTACAGTATCTTAAGACTTGTTCCCCTATAATATAAAGTTCTCACTTAAGGTGTAATTTTCCTGGTTTAATCCTGCCTCTCAGTATTACGCCTCGTTTCCACATACGTAAATTCTCGTATGCGATTCAACCGTCTCCGACCGAAAGTCCATTCATTCCTATGTGATTCTCCGTAATGTCCGTTTTTCCTCCGAGACTCCTCCCCTCCGTAAAATTTCTGTCCGGTATGTCCGTAATATACGTTAAAAAAATTGAACTTTCGCCGTCGTTTTACGGAGATACCGTATGAAAGTTTTTATGTTTTTCACAAAACTTGTAGGCTAAGTACCTGGCAGGCCAAACTCCTCGGCGATCTCTTTCCAAGCCTGGTTGGTTTGTTTTTATCTCTGCATATGTCGATCCTCATGTTCCAAAGTACCGGTCTCCTATCCGGGGTCGGGTCGCGGGGGGAGCAGCTCAAGCAGGGGGCTCCAGACTTCCCTTTCCCGGGCCACATTGACCAACTCTGACGGGGGGATCCCGAGGCGTTCCTAGGCCAGTGTTGAGATATAATCTCTCCACCTAGTCCTGGTTCTTCCCCGAGGTCTCCAGGGAGACGCCAGCCACCCTTCTGAGAAAACTCATCTCGGCCGCTTGTACCCGCGATCTCGTCCTTTCGGTCATCACCCAGCCCTCATGACCATAGGTGAGGATGGGAACGAAGATCGACCGGTAGATCGAGAGCTTTGCATGCGACTCAGCTCTCTTTTCGTTACAACGGTGCGGTAAAGCGAACGCAATACCGCCCCCGCTGCTCCGATTCTCCGGCCAATCTCACGCTCCATAGTACCCTCACTCGCGAACAAGACCCCGAGGCACTTGAACTCCTTCATCTTTTGTCCGTAAATAAAGTAATGCCCGTACGTAAAACACTAGTGACTCCTTCCGTAAATTTACGGAAGCACGGATACGAAAAACATACGTATGTGGAAACGAGGCGTTAGGCATTGAGTTTTACTGTTCTTATACACTCCTTTCTTGTTCCGGTTTCACTTCCTAGTAATTTAGTGTTGCAGTTTTGCACGAAAAGCCATTTTTTAAAACAATACATAGACAGTATTTTGATTATTTATATTTTGTAAAATACAAAACCAATACATTGGGCAATAAATATAGTTCTATGTTGAACTAACCAAGAGTCATCCTTTTTGTTAAACGTTTTGTGTTTTCGATTCTTCCAGAGGTACTACGGCAAGTCCCTACCGTTCGGCCAGGAGTCGTTCAACATCCCCCAGGTGGGGCTGCTGACAGTGGAGCAAGCACTGGCTGACTTCGCCCTCTTGATCTCCCAGTTGAAACAGGAGCTGGGGGCCTCAAACTGCCCGGTCATTGTGTTTGGTGGCAGGTGAGGGAGAATATCTAAAAGAAAAACGACGTTGTCTTAGTTTTACATTTAGTCATTTTACATACATTTAGGCTTTTCATTCAAAGCGACTTACAGGTGAGACTGAGAAGATAAATGGTGATTTGATCAATATTTTTGTAGCTAGACACATTGTTAAGTGCTGCATTGCCTCCGCGAAACAACAACAGGAAGGTTGCAGAGTTGAGTGTTATAAAGCAGACGTATCATCCCCCAGTGAGTCAAAATGGTACGCTGCTTCTCATTTGACGTAAGGTTACGTGAAAAATACCCTAGATCCCCAAAAGTTGGAGTACGCCTTGAATGACAGGTATCTGAATTCAATGCAAGTGGCTGTAAAAGCGTCATTTTAACAGTCTTTCATTAATAATCTCCTCCAGCTACGGAGGCATGCTGTCGGCCTACATGAGGCAGCGGTACCCCAACCTGGTGGCCGGGGCCCTGGCGGCCAGCGCCCCGGTCCTGTCCACAGCCGGGATGGGAGACCCCCGGCAGTTCTTCAGAGACGTCACATCCGTGAGTCAAACCCATCATTGCTGTGTAGGCATCCCAGAGCACATCTTGCCCTGAGATGGCTATCTACCCTGGATAGCGGTCATGGGGGGGGGGGGGGGGGGGGTCAAACCCAGAACCTTTTGGCAGGTGGAAATAATCTGGGGAAGTTGTTACGTTCGCTTTCATGCACTCAACACCACATCACCGCATGAGGTTTTGATATGTGAAGGTTTCAGTGTGCTGTATGTTCTGCTGTATGTTCTGCTGCAGGACTTTGAGGGCTATGCCCCTGAATGCAGTGCGGCAGTGAGGGGAGCATTTCAGCGTGTGCAGGACCTGGCAGAGCACCAGGGTAAAAAAAGAACAACAACACTTGCAATAATCAGAGCTATTTACTATCCAGAATACATTTATCTCACAGTTTTCACTTACACTTAAGTCTTGTTTTACAATCTGAGCCTGATGAGAATGACATGTGGTTAAGCCAAACATTTTGGATACGGACGATCATCCTACGTATAATAAGAATAACTGATGAATGTACTTCTGTGTCTGTACCGTCCGCCTATCTCTTCGTTCATGCTAACCATGTACGCTATGGTTTCTAACTGTCTGCTGCACTGAGGATTACAGTTGAATATGAAGTCATTGATGATTACATTACCCCCCCCCCCCCCACCCTCTAGCCTACGATCGCCTGCAGTCTGCCTTCGCCCTGTGCAAGAAGCCATCGTCACCAGGAGACGTCAGGCAACTGAAAGGCTTCCTGAGGAACGCCTTCACCCTTCTAGCCATGCTGGACTACCCCTACAGCACCCACTTCTGGGGGGACATGCCCGCCCACCCTGTTAAGGTACCACCATGATAGTTGTTACTATTATTATTATCATTAAATAAGCAAGGTTATTACAGCACACACTTCTGGGGGGACATGTCCCACCCACCCTGTTAAGTTACCACCATCAGTTTATTATTATTATACCCAGCAAGGTGATTACAGCCTACACTGGGGGGACAGGCCTGCCTCTGCACAGCTATTGGGCCGATTCTAGCATATCTCTGGCTTTCTGAAGCTCTGCAGGCATATCTCACAAACCGCGTATATAAATGCCGTGGCTTTGCGTTGACTGTCCGCACGCTTCACAAATGGCACAACTTTCAATGCACGACCTTGCATCACAATTAAAAAATATTTCACTACTACCCACTACTACTACTTTTTTTTTATCTTACTGTTGTATACAAAGTCAACGTCTTACTGACGTGTCAATCAGCCAATGCTCGGAAAAATAGGTTAAGGGGCAGGATAGTCTAGTGGTTAAGTAGTCTGACACCTAAAGGTTTGGGGTTCGATCCCAAATGTTTACAGTCAATGCAAGGAGCTTTGGCTAAAAGCGTCGGCTAAATGACTGAAAGCGATTCACTCCTCTACAGTTAGTCAGAAAAATGATCAGCAGCGGATGGCTTGTCCTGCAAGCACATGTATGATATCTTTGTTGTGTGTGCTCACCCACCTCACCTCATGCCCGTGTTGTCATGGTAACGTGCGCCGGCTGCTCCTAAGGTGGCGTGTGAGGCGATGCTCAGTGGACCCGACCTGCTGGCTAACCTCAGGAACACCTCAGGTGAGCAAACACGGGGGCGTATGGGAACGATGAATGTGTAATTTAGTGGAGAGAAACGTATATTATGTCACATTTATAGATCCAAGGAAGAATGTGTCCTGTGTCCACAATCGTTTTCAGAGGCAAAGACAAAACAAATTTATATACATTATCAAAGACTAAGTAATATGTACCTACAATATGTACAACTACTATACAGACATTTTCCACACTATAACATTGTGTGTGGCATTGAGGACAATACAACACAACCCAAGCATAAATGCTGTAGCATTGAGTTTTACCTGGGAGCTCGGATAACTTTCCAACAAGCGCCCTCAAGAGGGCAGTATTGCACTTAAAATTGACAACCTCTTCTCTGCTTATATTTTTTCAAAGTGTTCTATAGTATAATATATTGTACAGTATTATTTGGTAAATACTACTCTACTGTACTTGTGCATACCGTGCTACAGAAGGGTTGAACCCTAACGTGTGTGTACCAATGCAGGCATCGTATACAACTCTACGGGGGAGCAGACCTGCTTCGACCTGTACAGTCTGTATGTGGAGTGTGCTGACCCCACCGGCTGTGGCCTGGGGTCAAACAGCCTGGCCTGGGACTACCAGGTGCGCGCGCACACACACACACACACACACACACACACAATAATGCAAACACAAAACAATACGCACAAAATAACATTACACTAAATTCTGCCTGAACATCGCTGGCATAGTCAGTTCCCTGGTATGAGAGGAACCAGAGGGTGAGAGTGCCTCTCGAAAAACAACCACTCACGTGCGTCGGTCGCCTCTCCACAGGCGTGCACGGAGATCGAGCTGTGCTACGAGAGCAACAACGTGACCGACATGTTCCCGGCCATGACGTTCACCCCAGCGGAGCGGCTGGCCTACTGCTCCAAGCGCTGGGGCGTCACCCCGCGACCGGGCTGGCTCCGGACCCAGTACTGGGGAGACGGTGAGACCCCCGGGGACGCCGTGCTCCGGATGATGTGGAGCCGCAGCTTCTAGACACAAGACTCTTGAATGACATCAGGGATGAACGCAATGATTCACTGTAATATTCTAAATTAATGAAGCGTGATTGGAGGGGCATTTTGGTTTTAACATGATTATGATTAGCGGGTTGGGTTCCCCCTGGAGCCAACCATACTCGAGATTTAAGCACCCACGGTACTGCAATATGTTTTGGATAAACGCTTTCCCTTAACGGCATATATTATTTATAATCACCTTAACCATGTTGTTTTTCCCCACCCAGCCCTGTCTACAGCCAGCAACATAATCTACTCCAACGGAGATCTGGACCCTTGGGCCAATGGAGGGGTAAGCACACAGGCCTCATCTCTTTGATTATACGTGAAGGTTGGAGCGAGATCGGCCGGGTTATAGTAAGATCTCCATCTCTTCACTTCAGGTGCGGACGTCTCTTAGCCCCTCAGTGGTGGCCATCAACATAACAGACGGAGCTCACCACTTGGATCTGAGGTAAAGGGAGGGGCGTTCATGACTCGCTGGGAAAACCCAACATCAGTATCCGTACCCGTTCAATCCCGCCATAACTCCTATTCATACCATTCTTCTTCTTCTGGCCTCCAGAGGATCAAACGACGCTGATCCAGTGTCCGTTATCAGCGCCAGGAAGACTGAAGCCAACCTCATCGCTCAGTGGGTGGCAATGGAAAGGTTGAGGTTGAAATGAAATGTAATGAAAAATCCAAAGTGTGCAATAAAATCTTTTTTTAATCTAATTTCTCTTAATCAAAGCAGATAAACCGGTCTGTAAACAAGGTGACAATTAAACATTGTTGTGTTCATGGCAGTCGATGTTCAAGTGAACCAACACAAAATGGAGATCTCCGTGAAAGCACAGCCCTTGAGATTGGAATAAAGATGAACTACACACTCAACATTGAGTTGGCTACCATCTGGAGAGGTTAACAAAACAGCTAGTCAGATTTAGTGCTCTTTGAATGTAAACATCAAAATACTCTCAAACCAAAATTCCAATATTAGGATTCACTCAAATTTGACATTGCAACAACATTTGTTTTTTGAATTTATAAAAGATTATGCATATAAACAATTATTAAACGCAAAGAAAAAACCCAAACTACTTCCGATTGACCTTTGGTAGAGCAGTAGTAGCACCAAATTAAGTTTTTGGTAACTAGGTTGTGACATTTTTTGACCTGTAGATGGTAGCAAACTCTAAAATATGTGGTCTCATGTAGTTGAGCTTTAAACCTATTTTTGGAACAGACCAAGCTACGATTTCTGGACCCGAAGTGAATTCAAGGTAATAAAGATACACAGGAGTTGTTAAAGCACATTTGGAGCCACTTTTTGGCATGTAGTTTGAGCAACACAATCAACAAAACCTTTAAAATATGCCTTCCATTAGGCAGTTTGTACATGTCATGACTACTTTACCTGTACTCATTTCATAGTGATTTCAAAAGGCTTTCATAATAAATACCTGAACATTGTTCATTATTAACCAAGATCCCCAAATATTATTTTGAATAGCATGCTTCCACAAAGACAGCAAAGCTTTAAATTTTTGCAATGACATACAATTCAAATTGTAAAATGCCATGTGATGCACAGGTTAGGGTCTTGATCAGCCAATCTGTAAGCTGTAGAACTGCTACACATTTTCAAGTGAAGTCGTTAAGACTAGTTTAAGACTTTATCAGTATTTCAGTCATGATATGACACATGTTTACATTTTCATGACCACACAAAAGGGCTAATTGTAGGGGAATAAAAAATAACTTGTTTTTAGACATTCAACGTTTCAAAGTAGCATGAAATGGATGTTACCTATGAACCATATTTTTTCTCAACATCTTGGCAAGTGACCAAAATCCCCTAACTTGTGGTCATTCGAAAAAGCTATTCAGCAATGTCCAAAATATAGCCATTACTAAAGAAGAAAGTTGGTGTTGTTTATAAATCAAAATTTTTGAATTCCTTGCCACTGTAGTGAGCTATAAAACCTAAAACCTACGTTTTGAAAATACATTATCTTTGACATTGCCAGTATTTAACATACTGAGCAGAGGTGGAACCTTCAAAACATATTTCTGGGGCACCATAGCAAAAGCTCTGAGAACGTAGTCTTCATCACTGTTTGAAGGGAACAACATGGCTTTGGAAAGATGGCTTGTCTTCAAATGTTCAGAATCATCCAGAAAGTTGGGCTCAGGAATGTCCAAACACGTACGGGGGACTTGTCATTTAAGAAGTGAGCCCTTGTTGACAGGACACGCAAACCCGGTTTAGACTTTGTTTTGTACACTCAAAGACTTTCTTTAAAAGGAAACTCCAGAAAAATAAATAAAAATAAAAGGTATTCACATTTCTTGTTGCCAAAAAATATAAAAAAAATTATCCTCTGTGTTCATAATATCCAACTGTTTCGATTGCAAATGGAATTGTAGAGAGTGCCTTTGAAATGTGTATACCGTAGACATGGACAGTTAATAGTGGTGTTGTAAATTGCTGTCTGAAGCGACTGACGTCAAAGGCACGCAGAGAGACCACGCACGTTAAAGAGGAAAGATCAAACCATTTCTGATAAGGGGTGGGTATCAAACCGGTGTGTTTGGTCTCGGTACAAAACTCTTTCAAAATAAGAGTCCCAGCTTATCTCTCACCAACACTATTTACAAGAAAGATAGCAATTTTATCTAGACTACAATCAATACATCCATCAAGCCAAACAATACAAATATAATGAAAGAAAATCCACTATCTAAACTACCTTTTACACGACACATAGACATACATCACTTGAATATATAATTATATGAACCTTAATCTCAGGTACAGCTGGTCCTCTCACTGAAACAGCACACATCTTTATCCCTTGCCACCACCGCGATGGGGTGGAGGAGGAAAAAGCTTCAGACATTCAGTAAAACGTACATAGCAGCAGCTCAGACAACAAAAAAAGCCACCAGACAACAAAACCAAAGCTACACGCATACAAAGTGCTTCACAGTATCAAAATGGCAGAGTTCCTGATTTAAGAAAGAAGAAGTAAATGAATCAATGCACCAATCATGTGAAAAACTGAAAATCCCTGGACCAACTACTGAGAAGTTCAGGTTTCAGCAGTTGTGCTCCTTGCTACCAAACCGTGATGGTTGCTAGCAATGGCCATTTAAAATGTCACACAAACACCAACAAATCAGACACACACACTTCAATACCAGTGTTGTTTGCATCTTTAAAAAAGCAGGTCCGGTCAAATGTAACCGATTAAGGAATTCATGGACTGAAATTCGTGGAAATTCTCGAAAACCCCCCCCCAAAAAAAAAAACATCGTCTGATGACGCTGTGTCTCCCCAGCGTCATCAGGATATGTGGGTGGTCTGTCCTGACACACTAACCGGACATGTCGAGCCTCAAAAGAAAAAATACAAAAAATGTCAGAACCAAGGATTCATGACGACAAATCTAGGTTTCTTCAAGCCCTGAGACAAACTGCCAACCCTCCAGCCCCCACCCCCCACCACACACACCAACACAAACACACACGCACCTACACTCTCTGCCAGTCACAAGCCTCGATGTAGGCTGAAGTCCACGGCGAGTGTCGGTGAGGTCGTCACTCCTTCGGCTCAGAGGGCCATATGGGTAGGGGGTGCGCTTCGGTGTTGAAGACGTAGCGGTCGAGGCTGATCAGGTCCAGGTCATCGGAGAACAGCAGGTACATGTACTTCAGTGTCTCCCCCAGAAAGAAGCTCTCCATCTTGTCCCGGGGCAAGGGGAAGTCAGGGTCGCGCACGTTGTTGATGGAGGTGTACCCCCCCGTTGACACCTGCGGAAAAACATGTCAAGATATAATAGTGTATCGTTTCACTGTCAATGAGAAAATAATACACCCGCAGATATTGATATCGGTAGAGGTCATTAATGAATCCAGATACATCAGGTGACCCAAAGGTAGGGCGGGAGACACTGCTCTAAGCGCTGCTATTGGGTGTAGTTACTAGCCAATTACGCGCTTCCAGCAACACCATTGGTCGAGGCACAAAATGCCACGTACACCCAGATTTTGCTATAGGATTTAGCATTATTAAAACTCTGTTTCGTGAGACTAGCTACAAGCGTACCTTGGTGTGCTTGTTGAAGCTCTGCAGGATCTCCCAGCCCCAGTCCCGGTACTTGGGGTCCTTGGTGAAGCGGTATAGGTAGAACAGACTCTCCACCGTCTCCGGGCGCAGCAGGTTGTGTCTGTCAGCAGGCTGGGGGGGGGGTTTGGGGGGGGGGGA
The DNA here is from genome assembly GCF_031168955.1 of Gadus macrocephalus. Lineage (NCBI taxonomy): Eukaryota > Metazoa > Chordata > Actinopteri > Gadiformes > Gadidae > Gadus > Gadus macrocephalus. The sequence goes on from NC_082387.1 coordinate 9,836,387, forward strand.
GAAGGATGAGGCAACTCACATGAGGTCTCATATTCACAACTGATATGCATATTGGGTCGCAGGAGAATGCTCAGATAAGCGATAAATATTTGATGATCCAAATATTCAAAGACGAGTCAAAAGCCACAGGCAATTCAGACAGTGTGTGGAAGGACCATGTGATTACGCTGACGGGGACATTGATATTACCAGATGTTGATTGGGAACAAACAATTTGCGTGGCAGCCGATGCACAAAAGTTACATTTTCAGAGCTATAAATGAGGCCCTGAGGGGTAGGGCACCACTGCAGTGCGGTGTGTCGAGTCACCCCGACCGGAGACAGACGTCGAGTCTCTGCAGACCACATGCAAATACGGTGATATGTAAATGCACACCGGGGGCACACCGGGGGCACACCGGGGGCACACACACACACACACACACACACACACACACACACACACACACACACACACACACACACACACACACACACACACACACACACACACACACACACACACACACACACACACACACACACACACACACGGCGAGGGTGTCGGCTGTGTAACAGCAAACAACAGTAGTCTGTTCCTGTTTTACACCACAAACTCGAACCAGGGAAAACAGATTAGGGCTTTTTCCGTTTGCTTGTCATGGTTGACCATGCGCGTTTTCTACTAGAGGAACAACATGCGAGAGGTCGCCATGACAACAAAACCTTGCCATGGCCCATGACTAGTTCTCCACATTTCCCTGCTAAAGGCCTCCTCTCTCACCTTGACCTCCACGTCCCGGGTGCTCCCCTGGTGGGTGTTGAAGTGGACGATCTCGGGGCTGAGGCCCGTCTCCATCTGGGCGTACATCTGGTAGCAGGTCTCCATCAGCAGCCGGGCCAGCTCTAGGTGGTCGTCAGGGAGGCCGTGGTGCGCCCCCAGGGCCAGGGTACCGGGCAAGAAGCACACCAGATGGTCCTGGACAGGGGAGGTTATCAAACAGGGTCTTCCTTAAGGAGCAGGTGGGACTTAGGCCGGTGGTTCCCAAACAAGGCAACATGGCCAATTTAGGGTCCCCTGATATTCATACGGGGTCGCAGGAGAATGCTATAGATCAGGGGTTTTCAAAGTGTGAGCCCCAGAGAGTGAGCCCCCCCCTCAGAGAAAAAATTTCAGCTAAGCCCCCCCCCCCAAACATTTGAAACATTTTTTAAACATATTTTTTAAACATTTTAAACGTTATTCTGAAACATTACATCTTTGTGCGTTTTTAAACACATTTCTTAACACAATTTAACAACTTTATCTAAGCATGTTTTAGCTTAACCTTTTTTAAATACATTTGAACATCTTAATCTGTGTAAACTGCCAGTCGAATCAGATCTGCCTTTTCAGTCCAGAGATTCTACTATTCGGCGGGGTTTGTTTACCGGCGTTGCTATGGTGACCTAAATTATTATAAGCAACTGAAAATGATGCCGGTTTGAAACTAAAACTGTGATTCTGAAAAAGTATAAATGCTTTCAAAATTGAAGATACAAGTGTGTAGATTTGCTTAATGGTTTGAACGATGGTAAACGGTTGAAAAAGGAATGAGTTACGATGTCTAGAAGTAGGTGTATCAGAATGGGCTGACGTCTTCAATGAAAACAGCTGAAAACGAAGCGGTATGAAACTAAAACTGTGATTCTGAAGAAATTTTAAATGATATCGAAATTCTGTTTCGATATTATTGAAGATACAAGTGTGTAGATTTGTTAAATGGTTTGCACGAAGATAAACGGTTGAAAATTGATTTAGTTATGTTACTTCTACAGTTGAAGTACGACTGATGATTTGAATCATCGACTTTCAGTGGGTTTTTCGGGTTTATTTTTTTCTCACGTCGCGCCCCCCCTAAAGTACTCTGGCGCCCCACAGTTTGAAAACCACTGATGTTTGATCCATTTTTTTTTTATCCATGGGCAAACAAGTACTTATCACTTGATGTGAAGAAGAGCCTTGTGATTACATTCACCGGGATACTGTAATGACCGGCCAGTTGTGTAAAACCTTTTGTGTGGAAGCAGGTGCAGGAAAGTGAAAAAAATGTCATTGCTAGAAATTGGGTCACGGGTAGGGTTGCCAACTTTCAGAAATTAAAATAAGGGACGCCCACCACGGGCCCGACTCCTGTGGGGCGGGGCGCCCGCAGCAGTGGTATGTTTTATTTTGTGCTGGTGTTTTTAGTAAAGGGTTGATCAAGAAAGGAATTAGTCATACTTAAATCTTGAAATGCCTTATTACCACATAACATTCTCTTATAAAGTGCAGTCAATTAAATCTTGAATGAAATCTCTTTGTGTGGCGTGTGCAGCAATGAACTTTTAAAATATAAACTAAATAAACGGAATGGCCCACTCCATTTGTTGGCCATTCTGGAGAAGATCCTTTCCACACATCCAGTGGATGCTGGGATGCTCAGGATGTGTCTGGTGATAGACAGCATGTTTGGCAGGTCAGCTACTCGAAAGAGAGCCACCCACCTGGCAGCCACACCTTTGGACTTCCATTCATCTTCAGCATCTTCTTTGAGCCTCTTCAGAATGGGTTTTGCTGTGGAGCATTCATCATAAAGTTCATCCATGTTGACTTTATGGATGAGGTTGAGCTTGGTGGTCACCCTCTCAATGTCAGTAAAGGTCATGGTGCCATGGTGCAGAGAGAGAGGTTGCAGTGAGAACAACCAGTAGTCTTCAGAAAAGTTGAACCATTTCTCAACATATGAGAGTGCTGTGTTGAGGAATGCAGTAAAATCTGCCCTTGCCATGTCAGCATCAAGTGGACGGAGATGCTGCAGCTTCAATTTAGTTAAGTAGCCATAGAACTGTTAATCTCGTCTCTGTGTGAGCTTTTGCTTGAAGTTTTCCATGATGGAATATAACTCAACACAGGTGGTTTCATCACTCTCCAGCTTCTTTACAACTTCCTCAAAGAGAGAGAGGATATTATTGCAGAGAAGAAGGTTGCATGCTGTCCTGTTGCATGCTGTCTGATGTCAGACAGCCCACCGTGCGCCACTGAAAACACTCGCCGACATATTTTACAACTTGCCTTGTAAACATCTCCACTGACGCTGTCCAGCCAAGGATGTGCGTCTTCCCACTCACGTCCGTACTTCTGCAAGCATTTACGCTTTTGAGGACGTGGTGGAGTATCGGGTGTAGCGGACATATTTAAAAGGCGCAGATTTTGTGAGCAGCGCCGGTGTGTGGTGTCTGTCGCTAGGCAACCGTGACCACCACACGCATGCGCAGACACACAGATGACCGGAGCGGGTCTTGCGTAGATCCCGCCGCGACAATTTTGCTGACCGTAGTATTCCCTGTGTTTTGTTTTGATCATTATTGTTAGATTTAGAATTTGTGTGTGTGACAGACATGTGTATTGGACATTTATGGAAATACGGAACAAATTGCGTCCCGTATTGGTTCAATACGGGACGCAACATTTAATTGCCAAATAAGGGACGATTCCGTATTTTACGGGACGGTTGGCAACCCTAGTCACGGGCCAAAAAGGATTGGGAACCACTGGGTTAGGGGGCCACTTGATCTAGGATGCCTCCAAGCAGACTGCTAAGCCTGGAAGTCAAACCAAGGATATACCAGCTGGGAGTCCAGTCGCAAGAGGCAGGATGTGAATAATTAATAAGAACAGAGATTTGCTGAGATAAACAAGCCAGCCAACTCAACTGGAAAAACAAGTTTGTGAGCGAGGGGATATATGACTGCCCCACACAGTGTCGATAATAAATGTAAAGTATGACGCAAATACGTTTTACAATGCTGGCGGGTCACAACGCTCAGAGCGTCGATTTAGATCGATTAAAAACTAAATTCTGGAAGGGATATAGACATACTTTTCCCAGATGAATTGACCAGGGACGCCAACTTTTCTTTTCAATGCACTTGGACTACTGACCATTTTGGGGCTGAACTGGCCGTGGGACAGTTCTCCAACGAAGGTCAGACCGCTGGGAGAGGACTTCTGGAGTAGATTCTTCTTCACACCTTCTATAGCCTGCAGGTAGTCCTCCAGAAACCTGGTGTCACACACACACACAGAAGAAAAAAAAAAACATTCAATCACTTACACAATATACCCTATATAATGTTATGTCATTTATTTGAAGGTTAAAATTAAAAAATTAATATACATGAATGGGTTGAATTAAATGACCCTGTAGGGATTAAAGAGAAATAATTCCTGTTTGACCCAAAGAGCTCAAGTTCTTTTTTCGACTAATCCTAAAGTCACTCTCCCTGCGGTGTATTTCTAATAAACCTCCAGCAGCACAAATCTGCTTAATCTCAAACAGTCTCCTCTGGCTGGGCCTGGGATTGGAGTGAGGACTGTGTGTGTGTGCGTGTGTGCGCGTGTGTGCGTTCTTGTACGTGCGGTGTACCACAGCTTGGACTGCTACGACAGTGCATGAATCTTTCATCTGTAGGAGCTGCTCTGAGCGTGTTGGGCAAATGAATCCAGACAGAGAGACATTAATATTTCAACCCACTGCTGGTTGTGATACGGGGCAGGTCTGATGGAGTGGCGGAGGGATTAGATCTCGCATACGGCACATCTTAATGATAATTACTAATGAACTACTTAACAGACCTGCTACGGAGCCTAGTGAGTAGCATATAGGACGGGTTTACCACAGCATTTTATTAGAATGCATGTCTGCACTTCTGCACTTTTTTGTCTGCACCACAAATTCGTATTTTCTAGTCTCTAACACATATGATACATGAGTGTATCATTGATTTGTCAATATGCTTATTAGGGCATATCAAAGCAAACAAGTCATTGAGGTGGTATATCTTGATGACTCAGCGTGCTAGTGTGCTGACCACGTAGTTAGTATGTACTGGTAGAAAGTTCCCACCTGTGTCAAGCACTATAAATGGCCTGACATATTGAACGCATATACGTTATTTGGAAAAACTCAGACGGTATTTAATCCCCACTTCAGAGGTTCATGCCACACTTATTTCTACTGCCAGCATTAGATTCTATGGATTTTCTCCGGATTTATATTTACAAAAAGGTCAGGCTGGTGTCAGTTGACTTCTTTGAAAGTGTGTGGACCCAGCCAAAAAGCCTTGATCCAAAATGTCAGCCAATTATTTTCAGAAAATACATGTCTGTGTTTAAAGTGTTTGGTGTAGGGGATGTACGCATGAGTTTATGATATTCTGACTGAGAGAGCGTATTAGCGATGCAGTCAGACTGGGTACAAACGTATTCAATTACATGATCATTACCTTACACCAAGTCTAAAGTAACAGCCCTGGTCGTATCTGGTGACTCAGGTCATGTTCATCGATATCATTAAGCACAATCATACTGTTCATAGGAACGCATTTTGTGTTGCAGTTTTGCAAAACAACCACAAAATACTGGAAATAAAGTTGAATTGAGATATGATACTAACAATTATTCTATCACAAAATATGATAACAAGGAAGTGAGCAGCCCCACTAGCTGTATAGCAACCCCGCTAGCTGTATAGCAACCCCGCTAGCTGTATAGCAGCCTCACTAGCTGAATAGCAACCCCGCTAGCTGAATAGCAACCCCGCTAGCTGTATAGCAGAACACTACTGTATGTCACAGGAAGGTTAATTTGCTAAGCTGTAGAGGATGGTGAGAGTGAGTGATAAACAAGGTCTTACTGGTGCTCCTTCTTGCCCCCCTGGATCCACTGCTTGAGCAGGTACTCGTAGTAGCTGTCTGCGCGCGCCCCCAGTGTGAAGATCCCCTGGCGGGTGAACTGTCCGCTGTTGGTGTTGATGAACATGGGCACCAGGCCGTCCTGCTTTCCCTCCAGCTGGTGGACCTGCCTGGCCACCTCGCCCACCGCATCCTGCAGAGCCAGGGAGAGGTTACCGGTTCTGTCTGGGGGTCACGGCCGGAGAGAGGGTGACTGTCTGGGGGTCACGGCCAGGGACAGGTTACCGGTTCTGTCTGGGGGTCACGGCCAGAGAGAGGGTGGCTGTCCGGGGGTCACGGCCAGAGAGAGGGTGGCTGTCCGGGGGTCACGGCCAGAGAGAGGGTGACTGTCCGGGGGTCACGGCCAGAGAGAGGGTGGCTGTCCGGGGGTCACGGCCAGAGAGAGGGTGGCTGTCCGGGGGTCACGGCCAGAGAGAGGGTGGCTGTCCGGGGGTCACGGCCAGAGAGAGGCTGGCTGTCCGGGGGTCACGGCCAGAGAGAGGGTGACTGTCCGGGGGTCACGGCCAGAGAGAGGGTGGCTGTCCGGGGGTCACGGCCAGAGAGAGGGTGACTGTCCGGGGGTCACGGCCAGAGAGAGGGTGACTGTCCGGGGGTCACGGCCAGAGAGAGGGTGGCTGTCCGGGGGTCACGGCCAGAGAGAGGGTGGCTGTCCGGGGGTCACGGCCAGAGAGAGGCTGGCTGTCCGGGGGTCACGGCCAGAGAGAGGGTGGCTGTCCGGGGGTCACGGCCAGAGAGAGGGTGGCTGTCCGGGGGTCACGGCCAGAGAGAGGGTGGCTGTCCGGGGGTCACGGCCAGAGAGAGGGTGGCTGTCCGGGGGTCACGGCCAGAGAGAGGGTGGCTGTCCGGGGGTCACGGCCAGAGAGAGGGTGGCTGTCCGGGGGTCACGGCCAGAGAGAGGGTGGCTGTCCGGGGGTCACGGCCAGAGAGAGGGTGGCTGTCCGGGGGTCACGGCCAGAGAGAGGGTGGCTGTCCGGGGGTCACGGCCAGAGAGAGGGTGGCTGTCTGGGGGTCACGGCCAGGGAGAGGGTGACTGTCTGGGGGTCACGGCCAGGGAGAGGGTGACTGTCTGGGGGTCACGGCCAGGGAGAGGGTGACTGTCTGGGGGTCACGGCCAGAGAGAGGGTGACTGTCTGGGGGTCACGGCCAGAGAGAGGGTGGCTGTCTGGGGGTCACGGCCAGAGAGAGGGTGGCTGTCTGGGGGTCACGGCCAGAGAGAGGGTGACTGTCTGGGGGTCACGGCCAGAGAGAGGGTGACTGTCTGGGGGTCACGGCCAGAGAGAGGGTGACTGTCTGGGGGTCACGGCCAGAGAGAGGGTGACTGTCTGGGGGTCACGGCCAGAGAGAGGTCACAGTCTGGGGTTCAATCTCCAGACTGAATTGTTTATTGATGATCTTTAAATGTTCCCCAAAAATGCTGAAGTTCAGACGTTTGAATAACCATGTATCGCTGAACATCAGGTATTTAGCTTCGTTGCATAAAAAATGTAAGTGATATTTCAATTATTCGTTTTTTATATATAAATATATAAAGGCAGTGCCTTTAAAAGCCTTCATTATTCATAGACAGGTAATCGACCTCTGACAGTAACGCTAGGCGGCACCATCGAGCCGACTAGGAACCATTTACAACAGCAGGTAAACTCTCATGACAACATGATCTCTTTGACCGGGTGTAAGCCCTTGTGTCATATGGGCATGTTACCTGCTGATGTGTGAGTGTGTTTACCTGGTACTGCTGGTCGTGGGTGAGGCGGGTGAGCTCTCTGAACTCCAGCTGGATTGTGGTCACCTCGGCGACAGTGCTGTCCGAGGTCCAGCGAGGGGGGTGGGCGGTGCCCTTCCCGATGTTGACGTCAGAGTACGGGATCTTGGACGGGGTCTTGAAGGCCGGCATCAGCCGCGAGCCGATGTCTGTCTGGAGGACGGAAGAGACAGGGAATTAGGCCATTAATCATTCATTCCATTCAGTCTGAAGCTTCTCCCATCCGAGCAGTTTTCAAAGACGGCACAAAGGGCTGATAGGCTCGGGGAAGACTCAAACGGGGGTGAGTACTACTCAAGCAACCCAAAACATATCCTGAATCTCAGAACATTTGCAGAAAGGATTCAGGGGCTTGAAGGAAACAAAAGAAAGAAAGCTTCCGCGTAGGGGGAACACAGCCAAGTACCGGTACATTTGATTAACAAATGAAAGAGAGAGTGTGTGTGTGTGTGTGTGTGTGTGTGTGTGTGTGTGTGTGTGTGTGTGTGTGTGTGTGTGTGTGTGTGTGTGTGTGTGTGTGTGTGTGTGTGTGTGTGTGTGTGTGTGTGTGTGTGTGTGTGTACGCGCTCACAGCCTTCTCCAGGAACATCTTGTCCCCGCTCAGATGGTAGGTGCTGAGCAGACCTCCCAGGATGCGGATGGTGGTCTCAAACAGGTTCACGTCCACATTCTTGTTGAAGGACAGCTCAGTGCTCACCCATTCCCTGGCCTCCGCAAACTCTGCAGGCGGAGAGGGTCCACACAAGTCTATTATTCACTTTTAAAACACAGCAAAATACAGAGGACGGACTGAAGACATCTCCCTCAAGTACAGACCTACAATTATCTTGTTGTGTTTTTGTGTGATTATTATCACAACCAATGATGGAGAACAAGAGCAAGTGCAAGTGAGGATGACCAATTCACATTCCTTAACCATCGGAATCTAACTACCCTTGTTCATTAAGTTGTAATCGTTGTCATCCATGTTTTCTCTTCCCACCCAATCAAAGATTAATACTTTGCATTTTACATTCAAGACATTGGCTCGAGCATTTTAATACGAATACACATCGGCCCTGTTCCTGTTCTTTGTTACTTGGCTAGCAGCCCAGTTAAATAATAATGATAGCTTTAATTATTGAATGAACAAGGAAGTACCCTCTTTCAAGCCCAGGATCCACATGGTGTCCAGAGCATCGATGAGCGTGAGGCCCAGACCGAACCACTCTGCGTAGGTCTTGGTGATGGGCTTCAGCTCGTCGTGGCCCCAGGCAAACTCCTTGTAGCCCCGCCACGCGTGCCGGAACGACTCCCGCACGCCCTCGAGCCGAAATGTTTCTGAAAAGCGCAACACAAGGCGGGGTGGTTAGGCCGACAGGTACTAGCGTACAGACTTTCCCCTTTAGGACAGCCTAACGCTAAGCCTCAAACGCATTGAAATTGGTCCCGTTGAACGGCGCAGTAGACATTGATTTACTATTCATAATTTGTGTTATTTTTTGCGTTGTTTTTAGGAGTGGTGGATAGTTCTACTTGACTTGATTTTAAAGTTGGATTTGTAGCAAATTGACGTTGAACTGTTCAAAGGCAGAGTTCAATTTTGAATGTAATTGACCAATCGGGATCAGGTATTCAACAGGAGTGTGGTATAAACTCTCAATAATGTCTACCTCAACCGTTGATAATGTTTATGTATCTAGATTTGTAATACTCTTAAATTGTGCTGCATCTTAATGTCAAGGGGGAGACAACACGCACACCTAAGTGTGCATCTAGCATGGTGCTAACGAGGGCCTGGGGAGCACACTGTTGGATAACAGCCTGCATTACCCATCTCTTTGGGCGTCTTCTCTATAGGCAGCACAGGGGAGCTCTCCTTGCTGTTCCCAGCCTCGGGGTCGTCGATGGGCTTGTCCGCCTCAATCCCCGCCCCCCTTTGGTTGGAGAAGAGGAAAATACACACGTTTCTGAAATGCTTATTTTTCACATAATAAGAAAGTATACATTGCACAATCGTCACCCGTTACATTTGTACAATCTTGAGAAATCCAATAGAACCGAAATGTCCACACAACTCACGGAAAATAATAATATTTACAAACATACACACTTCTTTATCATAGCATGCTTGTGTGTTTGGATGAATCATTTATTTCAAACCGCATTTTATGAAGAACGGACACTTCCTTGATTAGGGAAACTGTGTTTTTTTAAGTAATAATTCTATAAAAGCTGTTCTATCATTTGTATAGTCCTGACCTGATAACAGGCTCCTCCCCCTTGTCATTTGACTCCTTGTTCTTCTTCTCCTCCTGTCCTCTTCCTCCTCCCACCCCCGCCAACAGGGGGCCCGACATGTTCTCCCTCTTCTCTTGACGCCCCAACAGCACTGGGGGCCCGCGTTTCTGGGGCCTCTTCATCGGACTCTGGAGGAAGAGGAGGAGACGAAACCAGAGTAGAAACAGGTTGAGGAATGGAAGTGGAAACCGGAGGTGAAACAGGAGGGGAAAAGGCAAAAAGACAGCTGGGGTAATGAAGTAAATATCCCTCTGCCCAGCCCCGGGAGACATTTCCATCACATTTCCATCAGTCATTTAGAAGACGCTTTTAGTCAAAGCGGCTTACAAGGGAGGCAACAATCAAATCAATAGGTTAATTATGTGTAGTATATACTGTAGTATACAACCCCATTAAACCACAATGTCATTCACGCTTTACATAAGGCAGGATACATTATAAAATAATTTTAACAGACAATGAAGACAATACATAAAAATCAACCTGCTATTGTGTGCTATCCATGTGGGCCACCCGGGTTAGATTCTGATGGATGGTTTATCACAGGATGTCTCTCTTTCTACCCACATTCTGCTCTGTTTTCAGTCACTAACCTTTCTTTAAATAAGGCATAAAAAGTGTTCCCCCGATCCCCCCAACTGGGTCTATGTGGCCAGGTGATACATTGGACCGGGCCTACCTGAGAGGGCAGCAGGGGGGGCTCTGGTCTTAGAGGGACTTCAGGTTGGACCTTCACTGGCTCCTGCAGAACCCGAGGGGGGTGCGGCAGACCAGCAGCAGCCCCCCGTTCCTCATCCACCTCGACAAGGCCTGGAGGAGAGAGGGGTTTCCGTATGTTAGCTAGACACATCAGGGGTCACAGCTGTGGACGTATGGTCTCATGGAAAGAGTTGAGGGCTCAGAGCTGCCCGTTAATCATTCACAAGCAGTTGGGTAAGACAAGACTGCATGTCGTTCTCTTTCCAGTTATTTTGATAGCAAATTGTTGTAGGCCGTTAAAAAACTAATACATTAAAATGTGATGTATGTATGTGATACGTATTTGAGATGTTGTAGTATTAATAGACTTTGTTTACATAGCAGATTGTGTTTTCAAGTGCTTAACATGATTAAAAACAGTATCAGATAGACATTATCCATTAGGATTAAAAATACAGGACACAATGAGAGATGGTTTGTAAACCAGCCAGGGAACACAAATAAAGCAAATTTAATGAAATGACTAAATTAGATAAATATTTAATGAAATTATTAATAATATAGAAACGACATTTCATAAAACACTGGTTGTTCCAATTACTCTGTTAAATTATCTAAATTTAGCGCACACACACACACACACACACACACACACACACACACACACACACACACACACACACACACACACACACACACACACACACACACACACACACACACACACACAGTTGGTAGTATTGAATACACATGACAGCACAGAACACTCGTCACCAAGACCTTTTACTATCATAATGTTCAAAAATGAATCATTTCAAATTATGTGCATATCCGCCACCTCAACTGTCTGTCATCTTTACATTTATTTTCTGTAGATTACCAGAAGTTCAATCCTTATTTTAAATTAGTTTTTATCGCGTTGCAGTACTCTTCTGTACTTCCTGCTGTGACACACACATGTCGTGTCTGGGATAACCACAGGTTATCTCTGAACGTAGTAGCTAGCTACTGCCCTACCTAGCGCAGAGGCTAGTAGCTACCGCTAAACCGACCACCCTGGGAGGTGGGTCGGCCTGCTTCGTACCTCTGAAGTGTTGGTGGACGGCGGGGTAGGAGGTCATGCCGAAGACGAGCAGGAGAACCAGCGCAAACAGGGCCAGGCTGCGCTGGAGTCGGGACAGCTGCTTCCATTTCTACAGTGCCAGAACCGCAAACACATTATTGGCAGGCTGTCGCGACACATGTTTGTTATTGACATGGATGAGGCGTTATAACGCATAGAACGCAACAGCAACAACACGCGGAGGGGAAAAATATACGAGAACCACGGAGAGAAAACGTTGGGACGTCAGATGGAAACTATGTCTAGCTTCATCGGACACAAGAGGTTGTTCATCAATCGAAAATGATCGGATTCATTTAGCATATTATGTTTTAATTCACCAGCAGCTGACGTTTAGGTACGGTACATATGTAACTTTTATAAGTAAGTCAGTCAAAACCATGTAGTTATATGAGATAAGATCACAAATATCAGCTGCACAGCTGAGCAGAGAAATATCTCAGACTATACCCAATTTATAAGGATATTGGCAATATTAAAGGTTTGCTAAAAATAATAGTAACAGGAAATCTACCACCTGCTTATGCCTTGTGTTACCATCTGTTTGTATACCCAAACGAATCATTGGTGTGCGTAGAAGGAAATCTAATTGTGTAGGTAGGCTGCTTGCTTATATTTCCAGGGCAATATGGATTGGTTCAGCATAATTAGGCTTGTGTAGACAACATTTCTGCAGTACAAATGTTGTGTATCGGGAAAGTGGGACAATGGTGGAGTCTAGTCATGTTATTTGTATTTGTCAAGCCCTTAATTAGAGTTCCAGTCTCAAAGGGCTTCACTGGACCCAATTTACACAACAGTCCACTAACTCCAAGCCATGTGAAGTGCAAGGGAAAAGGGAGTATTCATTAACCTTGAGAAGATACACAGAAGAAGAGGGGTCCCTCCTCTTCCTGCTGACTTGCGTCAGGGAAGGAAATGATAAGGTTCCCAATAAAAAATAAAGGAAGTTTTGTTCTCACCCTCCAACAAGAGCGTCTCCGCAACTGCTTGCTGTTGTTGTACTTCCCGCCGCTCTGCTCACCGAATGTGACCGAGACGTAATCCTTCCTGGCCGGGGGGTGCATGGCTCCAGCACAGTCCACCGGGGCACCATAGACACCCAACTGAGTACAGCACAAACATAGCTTGTTCTTTCACTTATTCTTTGATCTCAGCAATGGTTTAAAATCCAAAACGAGCGTTTAAGCTTTACACTACTTGTTGGACGTGATGCTGTCAAGAATGTATAAATTAATCATATAACAATAGACTGTATACAATGATATTAATCATACATAACGTAAACAAGTCAAATATGATGCTTGGCAATTTGACATGCATGATACAAGTAACGTTAGGCTACTAACGTTATCTATATTATGACTGTCAGTCACATCCGTCCATCTGTAGTCTAAACATCCCCCGTGCGCTTGTTTACTTAATCAGAAAGAACAGATACCGACAGGACAAATAATATTTATAAAAAAGTATTATAATGCACCATTGTTTCAACTTAAAAGGTTAGATTTATGCCAGAAGGGATTTCCGCGTATTCATACACAGTACAGCACTTGCGACGCGCCAGCAGAGCGACCTCCCAGGGACAAGGAGAGTCTTCGCCGCCTCAGTTCGACTACAGACCGAGGCTTCAAATGAGGCCTTAATGTATCCCATGCGCTCCAAGTAAAAGAGGCGTGCTTTAAAAAGACATCCAAAATATGCCCAAAAGGTATTCAATGTAAGGGGTCATTACAGGGGCATAGTTAAAAAGCGACTGTGATAGAAATTGTGTATACATACCTTGTCAGGGTGAATGTGTCTTGTGGTAAGTATCAGCAACACTCTTTACATCGCGTCCTGTTGTGTTGATATCGAGGCGACAATACACACTCTTCTGCGATCCATTCAAATAGTACGAGTGAAATCGCTGCGAATGTGACAAATGATATCCACTTGTAGCTTTGGCTGTGTCCAGTTCCTTGTAACGCTGTTGTTGAAGTTGACAGGTCCACCTCACAGCGCCGCCCCACCGGACGCGTAAGCGCAAGGAAATGTGGCCATTCAAAACACTTGCGTGCGATAGGCTGCGCGTAATACCGACCCATTTGTGTAGTGATTGTCCTTGGTTGCCCAGAAAACTATAATTTATAGTTATCTGGTCAATCAAAGGACAATCACTATGCAAACCAGTGTTTTGTTTTCAAAATACTAACTTTAGAGACGGAATGAAGCTAGCATTTTGAAAACAAAACACTGGTTCAGTTGTATTACAATTAACTATCATTGTCAAATAGAAATTAGCAAATTGCTTTAAAACCATGGTAGCATTCGTCCTTATGCTAAAATATATGATTTCAGTGTTAATAAATTACCATCAATACCATCAAAAATAAAGAATGTATTGTAGTTCTGTAGCCATCTATTAATCGAGCCATCCATTTATTTATTCATGTGCAGCATCAACTGAAAATACAAAATATTGAGGAAAATAAAAAATATTTAAATTGAGGCAGAAATAACAATTGTCCTGAAACAAGAAAACATAAATACTTAATTCAAATAAATGTCAACACATAATAGGATATATAAAATTAAATTACAAAATAATACATTCATTGTAACTGAATGTCATTAAAATTCCCACACACTCATAAAACAACTCCTAAAACAATATTTACAGCAGTTGCCTTATGCACACAGTACACACAGTATTTACATTTCCGCTATGACGGGTAAATTTAATCGTATTAAAGTGAACATTAATTTACAACATCAACATGCACAGAAAAGTTCCTGCAACTTGCTGGTGCGTTTAATAGACAATAGGAATTGTATTTGAGACAAATATGTAGTTTATGAGATCGAAATTCAGGAGTGTTTTTACCAGAGGATACATTTGAGATCGAAAAGGTTTGGTGCCTCCATGTACTAGTGGGATGTCGAATGAACTACTGAATGTCTAGGTTAAAGTGAGGTCACACCTGGACAAAATTGAACTCCTTGAGAAATCATCAGAAAAGATTTAGGTAGCATAAACATTGACCATAAAATGTCAAATGGACAGCTTTGAAAGCAGGGGTGAATCATTGCAGTCAAGGCTCATTGGAGTCTAATCATCAGCCAATCACTGCTGATCACAGAGCAGGGGATGGATTTGACCACACAGGCAGTGCAGTGTGAAAATGAGCATTTCTAAACACATTCCAGGATGCATTTTTGCATGATCTGTCATCATTCATCATCACAATGTCTATTTATAGATACACAACTTAAAGGCAGAATTTAATGGGTTTGCTTTGAATATGGGTGCCATGGCAACAGTGATGGGTAAAACGTGTTTTTTTTGGAGAAGCAAAATGCTGATCACGACATGACGGGTCGGGTGTGTTTGATAAGGTGAGTGTGATCCCGCTCAGAACTCCATCTCAGTTTCACTTGTGCCCTCATTCCCCATTCCCCCACTATTTAGGAAAAAAGTATATGGTGAATTAGGACACTAATTAAGCACCAGATATCTATTGGCAGGATGTAAATGAATCTCATAAACAGGCCGACCCTTTATAAGATGTCCACCTGTAAGAGTTCATTTGCATAAACAAATAGTATCTGCAGACTATCTCTAATGATAATGAAAACCTCTGTGCTGTAATAACTGCATCAGTACTGTACACTTATTTGATGGTGTATTACGGTAATGAAGTAGTGCACTATATACGGAACTAGGTTTGTATATTTTAGACAGCCCTCAAAATGGTGAAGCCCTAAATAGTGCAAGTAGGCCAAACCGAACCAAGCACAGGTAAAGGATCCCAGGCCAGAAGAGGGCTTCTTAGGGGGTGGATCACTCACGTCTTCATGTTTCACAAGCACTTCACCCTCACAGGCTTTCATGAGCTTACAGTAAATATCCAACCCTGCCAGTCGAGTAATCCCAGTGTTTCTCTCTGAACCACTGAGATTGCACTATTCATGCAAAAGATGTTTGCGATGTAAATCTGTTTTCTTAGGTTTTAACTCGGATAGGATTCTTACATAGCTCAGTCATTACCCAGCAATAAGATGTTTGCGATGTAAACAACTAAGGTCTGTCAAGCAACTATTCTTTAACTTGGTTAAAACTCAATCATTACCCTGTGTCATTTTTCATGTCAACACCTTAAATTGGTAAGGGAATGAAAGCTCTACTGAGGCATAGGCAGGAACAATAATAAAGACTTTAGATGTATGATCATTCACTTTAGGTGACATTGAGGTTTATGTAATGCTTTAGAGGGGGTTATGTGGAGGTTTAGATTGGCCAAATTACTGTAAGAATCTGGAGCAGAGCAACGCATCAAGGGAATGTGTGTAAAGTTGCAACCAACGAGGACTTAACCACAGCAATGTGGCTTAGAACACGAATACCCGAACAGAAAACATGTTTGTAGGAATGACATAAATAAACAGTTTCAACTATACAAACATGTGAACACAAATGTACAAATGATAGCTTAAAAAAAAAAATCTCAAAAGGCAGCTCCGGTATAACCTCCCGTCTCAAATAACGTCTTTGTCTGAAACGAGCGACTCCCCCTGGCAGCACGGGCTCCCCAGCTGACGCCGCCGTGCTCTCTCCTGTCGGGGGGGGGGGGTGTGGGACCGACCGTCGGACCCGCATCCTGGCTGCAACCCCCCCCCCCTCCCCGTCGCCCCCACCCCCCTGACTCCCCTAGCTGAAGCAGACGGGTCCGACGGTGAAGCCGAACCCCTGGGTCAGCCGGTGGTTGCCCAGTACCCCCACGTCCCTGAGGGGCAGCAGGCCCAGGTCCTCGCTCTCAAACAGGAAGACCGACTCCGGCTGCCCCGGGTCCCGCCCGTCCCATGGCTGCGGAGAAAATCATCACTGCAGTTTTTTTTTTCCCGGGGGGACGTACAGAGTTCAGTGGATCTTCTCTTAAGTCCCGGATGGCTGGATCTGAGTTGGCAGAGTACCTGCGACTGACTTTTTTTTCGTAAAAGGATTTAGCTTTACATTTATTTTCAACATGCGTGTCAACGCAATAACTTTTAGGTATATCTTTAATCATGGACTTTTTTTAATCAGTAAATAACGCCTTCAAAAGCGACATTTTGATTTGTTTCGATCGAGGTTAGGGGTTTGACTCGCAGTGTGGCCGCCCATGCAAGAAATAAAAGCACTGCACCCGTGCATTGTGACTGCCTCACCTGACACGGTCGCTTACCTCACAGTCGCTGAGCGCCGCCAGATAGCTCTGTCTCCGCGTGTCCGCCAGGAACTTGACCTGCCTCTCCCGGGACCCCTGCCGGCCCCCCGGCCCACAGGAGTAGCTGACCCTCTGGCTGCAGAACCGGCTTCCCAGTCTCAGGAACCTCATCTGCACCACGTCCGACCCAGGGTACTCAAACTGGGAGGAGAAGGGTTTGAACACAGGCTGGAGATGAGAGAGGGTCGGGTTTTCCAACATGACTTTCAACGCAACGCAAGTCGATTGATAGCGCTATTTATAAGCATATAGCGTTGAGGCAGACCTCCTATCTTCTGGACGCTCGCACTAGATATGTGGTGCGTAAAAAGCACTTCATGAACGCCAACTGCTTATTGGAAACATTGGTTGTTTGGTACGAACCTGGAAGCCACCTTTAAAGGTGCTTAACCACTGGAAGGCGACGTCGGTGCCGGCGTCTACCAGCCACGGCTTCACTGGAACCTGCAATATTCACAATGTTTGTGTTTTTTGTCCCGGCCTAAATATTCAAAGGTGACATATTATACCACCAGGTGTGATTTGTGATTGGCCGTTACAAGCCGTTTTGAAAATCTGCCTCTTCTGACATCACAAGTGGGCGTGTCCACCTAGATGTGTGCTGGATAGATCAGTCTACCAGCATACCCAGTGGACTTCAGCAAACATCGCTCATCTATCCGTCATACATCTAGTTGGACACGCCCACTTGTGATGTCAGAAGAGGCAGATTATCAAAACGGCTTTTAACGGCTAATCACACTCAAATATGGTTGTATAGTATGTCACCTTTAAGGACCTGATAATGGACCTCACATTGATTTAACATGGTAACTATGATACAATACCTGAGACCGCAGCGGCTTCAGGCAGGTCTTTGGTTCCTCCGTGAAGTCGCAGTACACCTGGAAGGCATCGGCCGGGCTGCCCTGGTTCGGATCCACGTAATAATTCCCTGGAAGGAAAACCGTTTCAGCAGCGTTGCATCATACCAACTTCGTGTACAATATTGACAATATCTCTGCATTTTCACAAGCAACTTTAAATGATATATGGTATAGTGGTATATGGTAAATGGCATAGATTGTATGCATATATACTTCTTTGTTTTAGCCTTACTGTATTTTTGTGTTGATTTAAATGTATCTATTTTTTTATTATCTTGAGTTCCCCAACCCCAACAGTGCTCTCACCATTGGAAATGTTTGGGTTGACCAGCCACAGCTCCAGGCATGTGGTGGCGGGGTGCTCTCTGCTGCCATCTGGTGGATCCAGGAACCAGCGCAGGTCTCTCTGAAGGGAGGCCAACAGAGTGCGCACCAGGAGGTAGTTGGGTTTGCCTGACACGTACATGAGTTCCTACAGGTTGGTATGGATATTCGTAAGGTTTTAATGTATTGAAAACATCACATGGTTAAAATCCCACTTTAAGTTGACACACTAGCTCATACGGGTGTGTTCACTGTCATTCATTTAAAACACTTGTAGCCAGCAGGTATATGTAACTACATGTACATCCTAATGGTTTTCGGTTACTTGCCTTTATATTGGTCAGTGTGAGGTTCAATGAGGTTCCAGGGGGTCCGGGAGGGCCAGGAGGTCCCTGATACAAAACATGAAACACAGTAAAGTTTATCTTGGTTTCTCCATACTATGGTTAAATAAGTAGGGACACGTTCATCTAAAGAGACTGACAGTGATTTGTTTTTCTTGGATACGGGTCATGAAGGAGCAGATAGGGTCTTTGGTTTTATTTTTTCAGTAAACATTAGAGGTGTCAGTGTCAAAATGATGTAATTGATAACATTTGTACTCACAGGTAAACCTCTCTTTCCTGCAGAGCCGGAAATTCCGGAGAAACCTTTTAGACCCTGATAGAAACATATAGCATCCAATGAAAACCTACATCTATAGCATTCAGTGGCTTACACATAGAAGTCAGATGCTAACACAGCATTCAGTAGCCACCGCATAGCATGGTGCCTATCATAAAGCATTTAGAGACTACCACGTAGCTAAAGGAGGTTCACTTTTCTCTAATTTGTTTAAGGTTGACCTACCTTGTGTCCAAACAGCCCCTGAAGAAGGTGAAATGAAACCAAAGTTAAAGTTTGTCACCTGAACATTGATTTCACGAATAAACTGAAAATGTTGGTTTGTGATCCAGGAAATAAGACTTACAGGTAGCCCTGGTAGACCGGCCCTGCCCCACCTCCCATCTGGGCCGATATCTCCCTAAGGCACCAGACAAACCAACAAACAAATAAACCCCATGGCCCACAGTGCCCCCACAGTGCTGTTCTCCACAGTGAGTGAATCAGGACGGTGTGGTCAGACGTGGGGGTACCTGCTCTCCTTTTGATCCTCTACTCCCTTTCTTCCCAGCAGACGCTCTGACTCCCTGTGGGGACAACAAGAGGCCAGACTGAGACTGTGTCCACACTACTGCCATTAAAGGTCAATACGTTTTCCATCCATAACAGCATTGTCCGCACCACACTAAAACAGCGTTTTCAGTTCATGCCTGGACCACTTTAACCGGCCAAATCTATACATTTAGGAGGCAATCTTAGAACGTCTAAATTTCTTGTGGACCAAAACAGGAACACGCAAGGAAAAGAAGGTAAGAAAAGTGTTTTCAAATGGATCTGCAGTGACATGGGTTTAAATGGATGGTTTGAGGCAACTGTGAGTCCATGTTCATCAGTGAACCACAAACAAAAACTGGACATGAACACACACCCAGTACTAGTCTGTACTTTGTCTCACCTTCAATCCTTGTTTTCCAGGACGGCCATACAACCCTCCTTGTCCAACTTCCCCCTGTAAGTGAAATAACAAGTTTGATATTTGTTTTGAAATAACAAATATATTGGTAAGTATAAACTACAAAGTGAAGGAAGGTTAGAGATGGGCACGTACCTTTAAACCCCCTCGACCCCGCTCCCCTTTAACTCCTCGTAGCCCGCCTGCACCCTGCACACACGCACACGCACACGCACACGCACACGCACACACACACGCACACACACGGTAGTAGTACTAGTATTAGTAAGATACGGTTCCAATAAGATCTACCTGATTTGCATTATCTATTTACCACACAGGATTCCGATTAACGTTTTAACTTAAGTCTTAGTGTTCAGGTCAGAGACAGAGAAAAGAAGACGTACGTAAGCCCCAGGTCTTCCTAGAGGTCCGAGTGGACCAGCAGCTCCTCTCTCCCCCTGTGAACCAGAGCAGACCCCAGACCCAATGTTGAGGAACTTTAACCTCCGGAATCGGTCAATGACCCATTTCAAATCATTATAAAACTCAGACATATGATGGATAGATCAGCCAACCAATTGGACTACACTTAATGGTAGGAAAGATATATCAACCGAACAGCCTACCCAGTGGACTGTTCCAACTGGAATAATAGAAAGACGGACTGCACCACTATAGGGTCGATTTTGAAATGAATTGCATAGGCCAATCAACATCACAGCTGATTTTGAAATAGGGGGCTTTTAGATATCAGGACCATAACTAGTCTGTAAACAAGCATCATGACCATAACTAGTCTGTAAACAAGCATCAGGACCATAACTACAGACTGTAAACAAGCATCAGGACCATAACTACAGTCAGTAAACAAGCATCAGGACCATAACTACAGTCAGTAAACAAGCATCAGGACCATAACTACAGCCTGTATACAAGCTTAATGACCATAACTACAGCCTGTAAACAAGCTTAATGACCATAACTACAGCCTGTAAACAAGCTTAATGACCATAACTACAGTCTGTAAACAAGCTTAATGACCATAACTACAGCCTGTAAACAAGCTTAATGACCATAACTACAGTCAGTAAACAAGCATCAGGACCATTGCTAGTCCATCAACAAGCACCAGGACCCTGAGTACAGTCTGCAAACAAGCATCAGGACCATTACTAGTCTGTCAACAAGCACCAGGTCCATAACGAACTAACTAGAACTCACCTTCTCCCCACGGACTCCCCTCAGCCCTCTGCTCCCAGCCTTCCCTCTCTTGCCCTGGGAGACCGGAAACAAAATGAGGGTTCAGTACATTAACTCATTTCCTCATAGTTCCTCGAACTCAAACGCGAGACACGTCCCCTCACCCGCTTCCCCGTGCGTCCTTTCTTCCCTGTTTTCCCGATCGGACCGTCGTCACCCTGGGATGGAGAACAGAAACATCACCAGCATTACAGATGCTTTTAATCGTGTTTTCTCTCCATTTGTTTCAGGTTAGCCCAGAAAAGCCTATAGCGTACATATGCGGAGTGTGAGTGTAGAGAGAGAAAGTAGAATTTTAGAGACTAAAGATGAGACTCTGTCTGACCTTTTGATCTTTCTTTCCTTGTCTCCCTTCTGGTCCTTGTTTCCCTTTAGGGCCCTGAATAAATAACAATGTACATATTTTTAAGTAGAGTAAATTGGCTCAAACACTAAAACGTTTTAATCACATTTAACATTTACCACGACACATCCTTGCAGAAAACAAACCATATCATCATAAAACCAGCCCAGGAATATTCTGGAGATAAAGATAAAGAAGCAATGACCTACCAGTGGTCCCGGAGGTCCAGTCAGTCCTGGAGGTCCCATCTCACCCACCGAACCCTAGACCATCGAGAAGACCAGAAACAGCTTCTAGAACATACCCAAACTACTTGGTGTGACTTCACATTTTATGTTTAAAAAAACAAAGGTATGATCATTGTAACGGATTTTGGATTATCAAGATAGTATTTAAGAATAAATGCATGAATGAATGAATGAATGAATGAATAAGGTATAAATACGGTATTCCCATTTGTGGAAATGTATATGTGTCACATGACCAAAAACCAAAACAACCGGTGTCGTTTCACTTAAGTGAAACGACCAAAAAATAAATGCTTTCAGAATAACAGTCTTGTCATCGTACATCTGTTCCTGATGTTCCCGTAGGTCCTTTGTCTCCTGGAAGCCCTTCGGATGCCTGCGAGAAGGTGAGAGGAGATGTTCAGCATTCATCCATCCATCAGGGTCAGCAATTCGTGAGGACTCAAAAACTGATCCCAAAACGTTACCAAAATGTTGATTATTTTCTTTGGGTGCTATAAATACATACACATAAAGACAATAAATACTATCAACTCCATCAGGGGTGGCGTTAGGGTTGGTGAAGAGGAATCATGTTGTATCATGCAAATTTGACACAAATTAATCATGTCTACACTTCAGGTGAGTGATCAAGGTGGTCCAGGATAAGCCAAGATTAACACAGGAAGTGCTCCAGACAACAACATTATAACTTTGCAGATCGGTGAGGAAAATGCATGCGTCACAAATATCTAAACCTTGCAACAGAATACGGATTTCGATGATCTGACTAATTATAAATAACGAATCTGCAATTCGTAGCTGGATTCTTGAATTGTACCACCGCCATTGCACTGCATAGTTAAAACTAACTACAGATTTAGTAGGGCTGGCTAAAACATTTGTCGTGTACAACCCCAGCTCCAAGTACAGCAGCATCAACACCATGAGATTCCATTCTTTCTCATCTACAGCTTCTGCACTGCACAATGCTGAACCACCTTACATCAAGTCGAACCCAGCCCTGAACAAGTTCAAGGCAGCACTTGATAGCTTTCTGCATTAGTTTCCTGACACTCCTCATAGCCCTGGCTACACACTGGGGTCAACTGAAATTCTCTGTTGGAGTAGGCTGGTAGCAATGGTCAATAATTGCTATCTACGAGAATGGTGGTGGTGGAGCTACTCCATGTCTTGGCCTGGAAGATCCAGCTCGAAACCTACCTTAGGTACCCATGCCGCATACTTCACACACACAAATATTTTTCATGAATCAGACCCCCTCCTCACCGGCTCTCCTTGTTCCCCTTTCACTCCAGTCTGGCCCCGGGACCCCTCGGGTCCAGCAAAGCCCTTTGGCCCGAGGTCGCCTCGGACCCCTGTGGATCCTGGAGTCCCCTAGGATAAAGAACCGTTTATTATTATGTTAACCAGGTAGGGGACACGTTGCACGAGGACATGGCTTCCGATGTCCTAGGCTGTGGACATTCGGGATGGAACTCAGAACCCTTCAGCCAGAAGACTATCATGTCGGTTAAGTTCTATTCTGCTCACCTTTTGCCCCCACGTTCCAGGATCTCCTTTCGTCCCCCTCATCCCTGCGACTCCCTGTGGTTACACAGTGAACAGGAATCCAAAAAGATGTTCCGTTACTGGCTGTCCTCTTCGCTGTGTAGTCCCGACTAATACAATGACGTAGTGGACATTGGACTAACCTTAGGACCTAGGGCTCCAGCGGAACCGGTCGGACCAACGAGACCTTTAACTCCCTGAAGAACCCAGGAAGGAAGTAGAACGGAGAGGAAATGGAACAGAGAGGAGGGTAAGAATAATCAGTATACATCTTCCTATAGATTATATATACATGTATGTATATGTCACATTTTATTCTATCATTAGCATGGAGCAAAATTGTCATAGTCTAGCCTTTTGAAATGAAAACAAAAGGCAACAATTTACAACAAGGTAGAACAAATCAAGTGGGCGCCATCTACCTTCGGTCCGGGTATTCCATCGTTTCCAGCCCTTCCAAAAGTACCGGGGAAACCCTTGAAAAGAAGAGATGCAGAACGGCATTAAAGCTCCAGAATACAATAGCGAAGAACCGTTATCCTAGACTTTAACATGGTGATGCAGTTGTGGCAACGGCACGGTTGTCTAGTCTAGGGTCTTACCCGCACTCCCATCAGACCGGCTATTCCTATCTTTCCAATGAGACCCGGTTGGCCCTGAAGACAAACGACAGGATGATGTTAACGCTTGCTATTGGGTGACAAGACAGGCTGGCCAACAGGCTGACAGACGGACGGACAGAACGTACCGTTAGTCCGCTGTAACCCTTCTCTCCCTTTGACCCCTGTGACCCTGGGTTGCCAAGGAGACCCGGGCCCCCCTCAAATCCAGAAGCCCCTCGATGACCCAAACCTCCCTGGGAAGAAAACGAGTTAAAATAAAAGACAAAATGTCCCAATTTATCAATTTATTTATTTTTTTGTTTGATACTTTTTATCGGCTTGGTTTCTTTTATTGACAGGACGGTAAAGAGAAACCGGAAAGTGTTTTAAGGAAGAGAGGGTATTTCATGTAGCATAGGATCGCAGGTTGGAATCAAACCTACGTGGTGTGCGTGTTAGTGGGTTGATTCCAAACAGAAGAGGTATCTTTATTGCTCACCTTTAGTCCTTTGGGCCCAGAATCTCCCATGATGCCGAACGCTCCATCTTCTCCCTGTAGTGGAAAGACGGTTCATTATAGTTTCTACCATAGAAGAGTTTGAATAATGAAATGCAACACAACAAGAAAGCTAGAGCTGACCTCGTTCCCTTCAGGGCCCTTCTCACCCAGAGGCCCCAGAGTGCCCCCTGGTCCGGGCGTTCCTTTTAGCCCCACGAGGCCCTGTGACCCCCAGGAACCTGGATCTCCCTGTCTTACCGGGAGAGGAACTTTAGTTTAGTTTTCTTTCATTGTATCTTGTGCCAGAATCTCGGATTTAATTAACCGATTGGTCATGAAACGGTATCCAGCCCTCACTTAACTCACTTCACGTAACTGGTTTGAATGAATGAATGAATGAATAGTTTTGTTTGTTGAGAACAATCAAATGATACTAATTAAATCTTGCATTTATTACCCTTATTGTGTATGTAAATGTATTTCCGTTATATTCTTTGTCATTTTATTCTTATTTTCAAATTGTTATGGTCATTACTGTGCCGTACTTTCTGCTGTTGTACCTTGTCCCATCTGAGAGCATTAGAATACATCCTATTTTTATCAGTATTTGTATGGTTTTCACAGACCTGGGCGCCCTTTAGTCCAGATGAACCAACTTCGCCACCTTGGCCGGGTGCGCCCTGAAGGTGAAACAGAACATATAAATCATTTAAATAACAAGTCGTGGTCGAGTGTGTCGGGTGGGAGTGTAGAGGGCTATAAGCATGGGGTAGGAACCAACCTGTGGACCATCTAACCCTGGGGGACCGATGTTACCAGCGGACCCAGACGCGCCCTAAAGAAAGAGATTGCAGCAATAATACACCTTTATTCTTATTATTTTTGCCTCTGAAAAAAGTGTATTTATTTCTTTATTTCTTTATTACCGATTCTCCCTTCTCTCCACGCTGCCCACTTATTCCATATAGTCCAGATCCTCCCTGTGTAATCAAACAAACAACATTTTAAACCATCACTTGATATTTGTATGCATTTTTTATTCATAAGCCACTATCATGTACACATATGTTTAATTAATAAGCCTCAATCATGTGTATGCATACACATGTTTAATTGATAAGCCACTATCATGTGTATGCATACAAATGTTTAATTCATAAAAAACTATGATATTCTTGTATCTACTTTGTATGTTTTATTCATATGAACTATGAAATGTTGGCATGTATTCATATTTAATTCATAACGATATATGTATGTATGTTTATGGTTTATGCATGAGGAACAATTGCAACAGGGAGTAAAATAGGTTAAAGAAAGGGTTTCGAAGTTGGCCTTGTGAGACCATCCTGATCATCATCTTACGTTTTGCAAGATGTCCTCGGTTTCTCAAAGAGGCTCAAGCCAATCTGCTCCTTACTTCACTCTCACCGAATCCAGTCGGAATTAAAGCAAAGACATATTTCTTTTAGATTGCTACACTTTTTGTTGTATAATTTGCCAGACTGCAGTGCTCCTTGTTCTTTATGAACTCCCTCCCCCAAGCTCTGATTGGTCCAATCCTCTCTCTGACCAGAGAGAGAATTGGACCAATCAGATTGATTTGTCCAATCCTAATTTTTTTTTTGGGATATGCTTTAACGGGACCGGGACCAGAGCGATCAGCGGAGAGAAACAGAATGTGGATTTTTCGAGATCGGGATGGTCTCAGGAGGCTAGCAAATAGTACCTACTCACTGGAATCCCTGTGAGCCCTGCGGGCCCCTGTGGCCCTGGTGGCCCCTGGCTTCCTCGTGGCCCGAGGCCTCCGACACCCCCGCCTGGCCCGTGTCGACCTGCCGGGCCCTGGGTTCCGGAGATTGAACATTGAGATCCATGAGGAACTTCATTCTGTACGCTCACTGACCTGAGATCCTCAAAGAATAGACGGTGGCTTCTGTTGTCGCTTTATTGCTGCAATGGTTTCTTTTCGACTATCGACTTTTCCGGAAAGGACATTATTAATTGCATTTAATTAAGATTACATTTCCTATTGCACTGAATAGTTTCTCATCAAATCGTCCAAAGTCCAGAGATATTCACTATTCCAATAATTTTTTTCTTACAATTGATAACGTATAACAACAAAGGGCATAAAATATGCATGAATACTCAAAGCTATTTTATAATATATAATATATTATAATTTAGATTATTGTGGCTATGAAGATCAGCGAGTAGAAGGAAACCTTAGCTCAGAGTCAATCAGTCACACATACAGAATTGTCTCTCATCAGATGTTGATAGTCAGAGCAGCGTGGACACAAACACGATGAAACCAATGTCCACCATGTTGAACAGAAGTAAATGAACACAGCACAATGACTCACACGTGGGCCGTGATCCCCTTTGGCTCCGAACTCCCCTCGATAGCCCTGCGGTAGAAACACACCACAGCGGTTGGTTTATTAAAAAGCTGGTTTGTCTGGCGAGCTGAACCGTTAGGAACCAGAGACCCAGATCATCTCACCTGAGGCCCAGGTGTGCCTCTCTCACCAGGAGGTCCAATCAACCCCTAGTGAGAAACAAACACACACATCACACCCTCCCCTAAAAACCTCCAACCTAAATGCAACTGTAAATGTAAAAGATTTTCAATCTGATAAATAAATAAAAAAAATGGAAATAAAGTGTGAAAAAACAAGATCAAAATAATAAAAAGTGAAATAAATACATAAAACAATAAATAAATGACATAAATTTGCTACTCACTGAAGGCCCTGGCTTCCCCCGGCCACCAACCCGCCCCCTCACACCCGCGTCGCCCTTCAAACACAGTTCAAGGTCAAAGTTCATTCATACACACACCAACCGTCCAATGTTGTTCTTCCTACACATCATTTCAACTGGTCGTTATCAAATATCTTATATCCAAATCCAAATCCATATGAAGTAATGAATGTAAACAATTGAACATCAATATATTGTTCCAGGATAGCCATTAGATAACTATCAACAGTTTTCCAACCAGTTCAGGTGTATGAGTGTGTGTGTGTGTGTGCTCTCACCCGCTGTCCCATGTGACCTCGTATCCCCACCAACCCCTCTGCTCCTGGGTAACCCTGTGAAGCAGACCATAGACTCTGCTTTAGCTTCCATGTGGAGCTCAATAAACACTTTTATGTTATATTACTGTTCTTATCCTATTTCATTGTCAGAAAAATACAGTTGTGTTGGATTACAATTTTGCTTTACAATGGACTACACAATGCCATGTTTGTTTAGTCCTATGAATCACGTAGGTGGAGCTTATACGCCGGTATTGTCATATAGTTAGTGTACCGACCAATACTTGCATAGATGAAAACGTATGGTAAACAAAGCAATCAAATCCCAGTGTTAGTTATGAGAACCCGCTTTATTAGGATCACTTACATTCATGCCCACTGGGCCCTGGGAGCCATCGACGCCTGGTTTACCTGTGAAGCCCTTCAAAAACACGACATGTTATCTTCAAAACCTGAAAGAGTAGCCTCACACTAAACCACATGCATTGGTTTTCTGCCCCCTACAGGTCAGAAAGGTAAGATGCACATTATGATATTCAGCTCTCGACTCACCCTCTCGCCGCTGGGGCCACGGAGGCCCTCTTGGCCTGTCTTCCCTGGAGGACCCTGTCAGGGGAACAGATAAACCTTCAGAGGCACAGAAAGGAATACGATAATAAATGGTAAAGAAGGAAGAACGACAAAACAAAGGATATAAGGAAGGGAGGAATGAATGATATAAGGAAGGAAATAAGGATGGACAGATATAAAGAAGGAAGGAAGGAAGGATGGACAGATATAAGGAAGGAAGGAAGGAAGGAAGGAAGGAAGGAAGGAAGGAAGGAAGGAAGGAAGGAAGGAAGGAAGGAAGGGAGGGAGGAAGGAAGGAAGGAAGGAAGGAAGGAAGGAAGGAAGGAAGGAAGGAAGGAAGGAAGCAGGGAAGGAAGGAAGTTTATCAGGGAAGGAAGAAAGGGAGGAAGGACAGAGGGAAGGAAAGGTCCTGGGACCTGATGGGGGTAAGTGGGGGAATCCATACCGGAGAACTGACAACAGCAGGCAATCCTCTCTCACCAACAACACCCGCAAGCCCCTGAACACAAAAACACAGTTCAACAGTTTGTTCAACACAACCTGGAAGAGATCAGAGATTGCAATTCAAACAGTTACATTTTACGACCTGGAAGAGATCAGAGGATACCATTCAAGCAGTTAGAGATTTCAACCTTGAAGAATTTAGAAAATCTTATAAAGACGTAACCAAATATATTGACGACATTCTTGTGTACAAAAAGTGGCTTAAGGAAAACATCCTAGCCCCATCTGAGGGGGAAGTGAGCGGTGTGTTTCAATGAGCCGTATTACAAGCTGCAGATGTTTGTTTTGTAAAAGGAGAACATAGACTGTGTAACATGTGGATGGAACTCCTCCGTGTAAATTGGCATCTTCCTGGGGGGAATGTTGTTCAAGAATGTCCTCCGTGTAATCCAAGACCGACTGAGCTTTCGTTTCAGTATTTGGTTTCTCTAAACATCTCTTTGAAGAACGGAGCGCGGGCAGCAGTAAGCCAGGTAGTATGAACTTGAACTATAGGTGTTTATGCTCAGTGCTTGCCTGAAAACACAATTAACGTGATTACTATCCTCTGGAGACCTCTCTGAGATCGTGCAGTGTGTTGGTTCGCTGAAGTGGCCCGTGGAAGTGTCGTCAAGCCCGGCAATTCATAGTGACATTTTAAAGACTGTTTCGCGATTGTGTTGCAGCTTGTGGTTTGAATTGGAAAAAAACCTGGACTGCGTCCTCAGGCAGAATGCGTTCCTCAGAATAGTAAACTCAATAAAAAGCCGCTGCACCTTGGCTCGAGGCAAATAGGTGCAACCTTAGCTTTTTACATGCCCTTGGAATAGATGGAATGGATAGGTTCAGATGAATTGTGAACATTTTCCTATATTTCATGATCTAGCTCTAGTGATCAAGAATGCATTTTGTTGGGCTGTACTGTTCTTTTGGAATTTAAAAAAGCACGTTGAATCTGTTTGCACTAGCACTGATTAAAATATTCTTTGTTTCTTTCTGATTTCTAGAGCTACTCTGTACAACCAAAAACAAGACGGAAGACTTTTATGTTTGCTTTAGCTTTCTGCTAAATCTTAAATACATTGCACTTTCTAAAAAGCTTTTTTAACTTTGCCTTTATTTTCTATTTTAATACTAAAATGCCTTTTTAACTTTCTATTTTACCCATTTCTTTGCATATGTTTTCTTTTACTTATCTATTATTTTATTTTATTGTATGACAATGTTTATATGTGAAGCACTTTAAGTCTGCCTTGTGTATGAAAAGTGCTATATAAATAAGTTGCCTTGCCTTGCCTACCAGTTGTTGTTTTTTGAAACAAGGACACACAGCCCCTTTTTTGTAACTACTCAAATTTAGATAGTTTGTTTTGATTGTCCTCTGCCTCATTTGTAAGTTTAAGGAAAAAAGTATCTACTAAATCACTAAATGTAAGTGTGTTGATCGCTAGGCGATCTTGCTGTCGGTGTTAGAATATGACCCTTCGACAAAGAGTGCCGGAGGTTGAAACTCCAACGTCCTTTGTTGCATCTGCCTACCTAACTCCTACCGGCTCATTAACTCTATGTACCTGTATTCACTGCAAGACGCTTTGGATAAAATCGCCTGATAAAGTACTAAATAGAAGTACTAAACATTAAGGTAATTCAGCTGACTAACACAGTATTCCAATTTCCGATACATTAGTAACTAGTAGTGGGTAGGAGCAGGGAGACACCTTGCTCCAGGGTGCCTACATTAGGGTCGGAACCCAGGCCCTCTTAGCCGGTATTAGAAGCTGAATATTACAGGGCTGTCACTCACCCGGTCTCCTTTAGGCCCGGGAGCACCAGCTGACCCAGCAGACCCCTATAATAGGTCAAAACACCACACATCACCACGGACACTGCTGACAGTTGCTGAAACGTTGAGATATGATTGGTTTAGCTCGGAGGGGCTGCCGATTGCTCCTCCCAACCGGCAGGTAACATCAACTGGAGTCAAAAATGAAAAGTTATAAAATGGGAACCTGTGTACCGGGCTTTCCTTCTGCTCCCTCCGTCCCAACTGGACCTGGGTAACCCTGAAACCAAACACACACAGAAATACAGATACACATACAGTATTTTTAGATACAGTCATATCATTATCTTGTTTTATAATGCCACTACAGTAACCAGGTTACAGAAGCAGGTTGAAGTGGTGACGAGGCGCTAAATTCAACCATGACATTTGTACGAAAGTTCCAACACACACACACACACACACACACACACACACACACACACACACACACACACACACACACACACACACACACACACACACACACACACACACACACACACACACACACACACACACACACACAAAGACAGACAGACAGAGACACACATTGATAGACATGCCCAGGCCACAAAATCTAGATCAGGTCTACTCTCTGCATGTTTGGGTTGGTGGTGTAGTTGTAGGGGTCATGTGATGTTGGTGTAGGGGGGAATTGACAGAGTCTGTGAGTCTTACCGGTGTGCCAGGTATCCCATAGAGACCAGAGAGTCCGGTACGACCCTGATAAGAATTCACAACAATATATTAATAATAATAATGTAATGTCTATTTGGTAACAATTAAGTAATTGTAGTGATTAAGAATTGTTATCGTCTTTGGGGCAGCAACAGTGGAAATAAATAATCAGGACAAAGGAACCGAGTGCGTTGTAAATTACAGACCAGACACACAGTCCTAATAATGGTGTTTAAGCTTGTTGTACCAGAGAAAGCAGCGGCAGTCACAAAGATGGGAATTAAGTGTGTTTTGTTTTAGTCACGTGACCAACATCGTAACAATAATAGAAACAAGGCTGAAATATCATCAGTTTAATAAATACCTTGAACCCTTTTAATCCTAGCTCTCCATGCTGTCCCGTAAGTCCTCGGTTTCCCTTGAATAACAACAGATAGCAACAGTCAATAGCATTCATTACAATTATATAGAATATACAAAAAAGGCTCTGGTTTTCAACCATATTTTACTGTTACTGTTTGTTACTTCAGGATGAATGACATGGATTGTGGACCTATTAACCTTGTCTCCCTTTCACTGATTGTTAAGTTAAACCAGGGCTTTTCCAAGTGGTACTTCCAGCCTGGGGCTGAAACAGCACTGTGGAACTTCATGCATTGGAGCCAGAGGGGTGGCAGGTGTGAACATTTAACTTCAACAACAATTTAGAGACGCAAGTCTTCTTACTGAAAAGAGCACAGAGCAAAAAAAACAGAACGTCATTTGTTATAATGACATCACCGTTAAGCTAATTAAGAGCCTTACTAGAGTTACGTCATTGTTTTCTCGGGCGACCTGATGACAAACGAACAGTCACAAGGTGACCTTGTGACCGTGTGTTTGTCACAGGGCACAGGGTCGCAGGGTGACCTTGTGCCCTTGTGTTTGAGCAGAACCAAAAAAATCTTCACCTTTAACCCCTCTCTCCCAACACCTCCCCTGAGGCCTGCTTCACCGTCTTCACCCTGGAGAGAGAGGGACACACAGACAGAGATGGACAAACAGGCAGAGAGCAAAAAGGACATCAACAGAAAAGAGAGAAAACAGTAGACAGAAAGAAAGAATGGAAGAAAAAAATTAATGAATGAAAGAAGATCACAAGATAGATGTAAACGAGTGTAACAGTTGCTTTAAGTAAACTGCAGAAAAAAACACTTTTCAGGTGTAGGCGAGGATTTTACTGTTATTTCACTATGCAATGAAATTGAGGTGTGATTTTGCTGGGGTTCCTACCTCAGCTCCGAGGAGCCCACGAGGGCCTCTGGCTCCAGGAATCCCTGTCAGGCCCCGCCCACCCCCCTCTCCCTGCTGACCTCTGACCCCTGCTGAACCAGCTGGTCCCTGAAAGAGGAGAATTTCGTATCAAAGCCAGCTCATCTTTCAATATCCCTAAGTCACTAAGTACAAGTACGGCAAGGAACATTTACTTCTATAGCACTTTTCAAAAATAACAAAAACACAAAACACTGTTTGTGTTATAATATATGTATATTCCAGTTGCCTGTGGCAAGCAAAGTTTTGGCCCAACAATTTTTATTATAATTTTGTATTTTTTCCATTAATTATAATTTTATTATGCAATGTATTTGAATTATCCTTACTCTGTCCCCCTTCAGTCCAGGGTCTCCGCTATCCCCATCTAATCCTCTGGGGCCCTAGAAAGAGAGAATTATTGGAAATCAGTTTCCTTGTAATGCTACCATAGTTCGGAAGTAGACGCTTGCAGTTTATGGAATACCGGGAAATAAGAACAAGAAGTGCCTAATCCTATCTTGCTTGGCAGAAGCAGGGGTACATCCGGAGTCTATAGACCTTATTCACCAAGTGGCAATGCTGTTTAGTTGGATGGTTAAACCATAGGATCTTTGGAAACCATGACAACTCAATGCATCATGTTTAGTTCTGCATTCCCTTTCCCCGCCCAGGTAGTATGTATGTACAATTCATTTTCATCGAGGTGTCGTGGTTTCCCCACCCAACCTACCCACATGGCCCGTGGTGAATTAGGTCCACTCTCATTGAGCACGTTCAGTAACTGGTCTGTTTGAGAGGATGAGGAGCGTGAGGAAGGGATGTACTAACAGCTGCCGTGATAATACAACATCAAATGGAAGACCATGTCACTTTT
This sequence comes from Gadus macrocephalus, assembly GCF_031168955.1. NCBI lineage: Eukaryota > Metazoa > Chordata > Actinopteri > Gadiformes > Gadidae > Gadus > Gadus macrocephalus. The sequence continues at coordinate 9,869,272 of NC_082387.1, forward strand.
GGTGGAGGAAAAAACATTTAAAACACAGTGATTAAACACACATGTCCGGTTCCACATGACCAACATTGATGTCCAGAGATTAAACAAGACCGTGCATATGTTATGAGTCCAAACAGTGGGGTGGAGCGTAAACTCAACTGTTAATAAATTCCACTGCAGTTGCGTCAGTTAGAGTCAGACTGCACATAGACATATCACCATCTCCAAGGATACAGTCCTGCTCTAAAACACACATGCACACACCCCATGCTCTGTGTGTGTGTGTGTGTGTGTGTGTGTGTGTGTGTGTGTGTGTGTGTGTGTGTGTGTGTGTGTGTGTGTGTGTGTGTGTGTGTGTGTGTGTGTGTGTGTGTGTGTGTGTGTGTGTGTGTGTGTGTGATGTCATGTCTACTGTTAATATCTCTTTCTCTTGTTTATTTATTTAAAGATGTTATCCATTGCTTTTAAGCAACCTTGAGTACCCTGAAAGGCTTCAAACAAATACAACGCATTATGATACAGCATAATACATTCCACCACCATCACCACCATCACCACCATCACCACCATCACCACCATCACCACCATCATCATCATAATCACCACCATCATCATCATCACCATCAATGCCACCGTCATCATCCTCCATTAGATGGCACTAGAGGTAAAGTGTGGTGCAGCCGGCACTGTAAAACCTTCACTTCAGTTTATCGTTTTGTTAAATGAGAAGGAAAAAACTCTTACTTGGTCTCCAGGATAGCCGTTTGGACCGGGAACTCCACTCCTTCCCTAAAGTAAAGGGGTGAACAGGGGTCAGATCAGTGGATTTGGGAGGTGGATATTCTTAAAAAGGTCATCTTGAAAATCTACGTTTTGTTTTCTTTGGACGTATTGTCGCGGACACCCAGTTCCAAACATTAATAACACTGCAAATAGAAGGGCTTTCATCAGTGGTCTGTAGGCTCATCACCATTGCGTTACCTCATTTGGCAATAGATAGTGACTTATCACAATCCATAGACATATATTTACATTGAACTTCAGAGATTGCCACTTTAACATGGATACAGATTCAGAGTGGAGACTCCTCCGCCAAGTGTTTTCAATCTAAGGAAAGTGGTCTTAGTTACTCAATGTGCCAACAATGCTAAATATCAAAAGAGACCATGGACATTCTTTTATCAGTTTTTTAGTCATAGGCATATTAAGTACACATATGGATCCCAAATGTCCATTTATTAACTATCTCCTCACACACATTATTATTATTTATTTTTTCCATTCTTGTAGTTCTGCCCAAACACGCCACACAGCAAACTCCCGGTATATGATAGCCTGCTTGGTTATAAAACCCTAGATTTCGGATCAATGTAGAGATATAAATGTTTTCTGGTTTATAAATGCTACCGATACAGTGGGCCTGGCCTCCACTTGACTGTATACTTTAAGAGGGTTAAGAGACCGGTTGTTCAAAGTGGAAGAGAATGGAGTTCAAATCTGGGAGCCACATGGAGATTCCAGTCCACCTCATACCATGCATCCACATTTTACTGGACCATAATTCATACCTTAAAGCTGGCAGCCCTGGTAGAGACAGATAGACAGTATGGTAAAGACTGAAGGATGGACGATGTGGTATAGGAGCCACGAGAAATTATAAATGATTCCATGTCCCAATGAACTGTGAGCTCCGCCCTTATAATCGTATCACACACGCAACCGATGTATGACCCTATAAATAGCCCACTCTTTGAACACGCTCAGACTCGCATCAGATGTTACAAGCTTGCCATTAAGTGTGTCTGTCCTGAAAGAATCGGATGTGTTTTGTATTACGACACCATTGTTAGATATACACACACACACACACTCACAAAATATTCAGTGCAAAGCATAGCGATACTATATCACTATCAAGTGTGATGTTTATAACATTGGAACAGGACTGATGAATGAATTGTTCACCGTTCATTCCATTTTATTAAGAGGCTTTTTATCAATGTATGCTCTGGATACACGTGATGAAGACGGAGGGGTAAGGGGGCATCTTGCTCAAAGATGCTAACAGGTAGACGACACACATTGGGGTTTAAACCCATAACTTCTGGACCACCCTTACAGCTAGACACCTACTATTAGTGGTGTTGTATATTTCCTTCAAGCCCTACTTCTGAGTTTGACAACAGAAATGAGAAGAACCACTATAAGTGAGAATCATAGAGAAACTCAGCGCAGATCCACTATTACTGAGCATCCTACAGTAACTCAGCGGAGATCCACTACTATTGAGCATCCTACAGTAACTCAGAGGAGATCCACTACTATTGAGCATGGTACAGTAACTCAGAGGAGATCCACTACTATTGAGCATCCTACAGTAACTCAGAGGAGATCCACTACTATTGAGCATGGTACAGTAACTCAGAGGAGATCCACTACTATTGAGCATGGTACAGTAACTCAGAGGAGATCCACTACTATTGAGCATCCTACAGTAACTCAGAGGAGATCCACTACTATTGAGCATGGTACAGTAACTCAGAGGAGATTCACTACTATTGAGCATGGTACAGTAACTCAGAGGAGATCCACTACTATTGAGCATCCTACAGTAACTCAGAGGAGATCCACTACTATTGAGCATGGTACAGTAACTCAGAGGAGATCCACTACTATTGAGCATGGTACAGTAACTCAGAGGAGATCCACTACTATTGAGCATGGTACAGTAACTCAGAGGAGATCCACTACTATTGAGCATCCTACAGTAACTCAGAGGAGATTCACTACGGCACAGCATCGTACAGTTACTCAGAGGAGATCCACTTACTCCTACAGTAACACAGAAGAGTGTCTTACCATGTCACCTTCAAAACCAGGCAATCCTTTTCTTCCTATTGGTCCAGGTCCACCCTGTCAAAATCAGGCAAAGGTACATAACGGAAATTAACCATTTAATCAAGGGAATTTATATAATGTAACAAAAAATAAATAAAATGAGGTAAACGTAGGGGGGTAAAACTTACTGCAACACCCTTTAGACCTGGAGGGCCACTGATTCCAGGCTGACCCTGAAAACAACAAAAAAACGTCACCCCTCTTGTGTCATCATCAAAACTCGACTTCATGATAAAAAATATATATTCATTCAACGTATTAGCCAATATTCCTCCCTTTCTGAATAGAAAATGTGCTCAGATATACAATTTCAGACTTAATTTACTTTGATAATAGTTTTGTAGCTTTGGTTTGAAATGCATATTGGCTGTTATTATAATATCAATGAAAGATTGAAAGGTAAAGTAAAAAAAAAAAAGGTGGTGTTTGTTAACCTCTAATTAAGTTGACAACAAGCTTGTGTGTGCTATAACTCTTACCAGGGGCCCTCTGGGCCCGGCAGGGCCCAACCCACCCATTGACCCCGGGGGGCCCTGTGGAGGAGGTAATATAACAGTCAGTAACTGCCGCTAGCTTTGCATAAGGCCATTAGGCCACATTTCTACGGTGGGGAAGATACTCAGAGTTAAAGAAACAAGCAGACTACAGCAGAAATCAAAAGCATCAGAGCCTATGGGAGACATTCAAAATGGGATGAGACAGTTGGTTCTTATCATCTTTAACAGTATCTGCATTGTAATCGAGCCTGATATACGCAATAATGACCAGCTCACAATCACAACTTAAAAGACGAAAGCAAGTGCATTATTATACAGAGACAGGGTATTAGTTAATCACTAAAACGCATTTCATTCTTCAACAACTCAAATTAAAACACGTGTCTCCTGCAAACGCTGGGAGACACGTGAAGCGGTCGGGAAAGGCGTCGGGCAAGGCTGCTGTTGCAGGGTCTGTGCGGTATCTTCCCCTTCCCATTGACTTTAACACATTGGTTGAGCAGCGCAGCAGGGGCCTACCTGAGGGCCCCTACGACCCCGGGGACCTGACGGCCCTGGATCTCCCTGCACAGAGACACACAGGGGACGCATTAGAAACACGCAGACGCACACACACACACACACACACACACACACACGCACGCACGCACGCACGCACGCACGCACGCACGCACACACACACTCACTTCAGAGCCGTTGACCCCCTGTGGTCCGATCACTCCCGTGACCCCGGGAGCACCCTGAAGATTCAGGGAGAAAACAAACGGATGCCTTATCACCGATACGATCAGATGTACTTTGTGAACGCAGAAGGGAGATAAGGCTGTCACTGCAGAAATGCAATGGACAGTGATAGATTAATGATGACAAAATGTATAAATAAAGTGTAAGAACTCCAAAATGATACATAGGGAAAAAATGGCTACACACAAAACAGGTATATAAACTTGGCTGCAAAAATTAATTAAATACAAAATCTATAACAATTTTAATTTAACATACAGTTGAGGTAAACATTACGGACAGTCTATTATTCATACTATAATATAATAACATACTACAATATGTAATATGTCGTGGTTGAAGTGTGTGTGCAGTATGATCAGGTGCTCACCACTGGTCCAAGTGGACCATGTAAACCCTCGTCTCCTGCTTCTCCCTAATAAACAAATCATAAACACAGAGGTCAAAGAGCAACCCGAAACTCATCAGCATCCTCAATAACAAACACACAGAGGTCAAAGAGCAACTAGATACTCAGCATCCTCGCTGGTTAAACAGGGAACTGCAGTTTGCTAGCAATCAGGTGCTTGTTAGAAGTGTCTGTCTGTCTGTCTGTCTGTCTGTCTGTCTGTCTGTCTGTCTGTCTGTCTGTCTGTCTGTCTGTCTGTCTGTCTGTCTGTCTGTCTGTCTGTCTGTCTGTCTGTCTGTCTGTCTGTCTGTCTGTCTGTCTGTCTGTCTGTCTGTCTGTCTGTCTGTCTGTCTGTCTGTCTGTCTGTCTGTCTGTCTGTCTGTCTGTCTGTCTGTCTGTCTGTCTGTCTGTCTGTCTGTCTGTCTGTCTGTCTGTCTGTCTGCGTGCGTGGCCTTCCATAGACCAAATCCTAGTCCACGATATACAGAAGGGTGATCAACCAAAAGACATATTTTACTATTTACAATTGACCATTTAGTCAAGATATAAACAGGATAAAGTCACCTGTATCCAAATCAACTTATAGTCCACCCCCCACACACAAACACACAAACAATTCCTCCCATAGACAGTTGACTTCTCTGAACATCAACGAAATGTGATGGTGGCGCCATGTCTTTGTGGGCGTGGACATTACATACAAGGCTTACATACCAAGGTATCAATCTTACAGGTATTGTTACCCCCACCCCTATGCGAGGTGACTTACCTGTGGTCCGGTCGCCCCAGGGAGACCCTGAACACCCCTCTTGCCCAACAGACCCTGGATCAAAAAAGATGACGCCACATGGCAAGACATGACGGATATGATAATAGGTATCCACAGATACTCTGCGAAGAACTTAATGTATCATGACTTTGTTCTGATAATCCTTTGATTAACATGACATAATGTGTCATCAGGAAATACATTGAAACCAAAATAGCAGAGTGGGCGTGGCGTGATGTCGGTCTTACAGGTGGTCCGAAGGGTCCGGCGTCTCCTTCTTCTCCTTTAAACCCCTGCAACACACACACACACACACACACACACACACACACACACACACACACACACACACACACACACACACACACACACACACACACACACACACACACACACACACACACACACACTTGATTTATAAGTGTAAGTATTCTGGGAACCAGCGGTCATACAATTCTATAGAAGTGCTTAAGGGAGACAGCACAGAGCCTGGGCCGGAAACTAAAGGGGGGATACACTTCATCTCCTGTTTCCTGATATAATCAGCCAAAGAAAACTCATTTGTCAAAGCCGATGAAGATTTCCGAAGGTTGTAATCTGCGTGTACAGTGGCCATTCTACACACATTGTTGTTTTGAACCCTTTGCAGACAGTGCGTTACAGTTTACTACTGCTTGCCAAGTTCGCGTTTGCTGTTAGGAGGCAATTATATGCTTACAGTTCCCCGCCTCTAGCAACATGATTGGTCGAGACAAATATGGAGATGAAACAAAGTCAACTTTGAATATTAATCGAATGTCTGATTTGTGAGACTATGAATGATATTAATGACTTTACCAAGCTCGACAGGGTGATGTCATCAGGTCTCAAATTTATCGCACACACACACACACACACACACACACACACACACACACACACACACACACACACACACACACACACACACACACACACACACACACACACACACACACACACACACACACACACACACACACACACACCTTCGATCCGGTGTTCCCTCTGTCCCCGCATGGGCCTGGCTCTCCCGGAAACCCCTGTGGTCAAGAGAGAGAGCTTAAAACCCTTTAAACCCTGCATTCAAAGAAAGAGTTTTAAACCATTCAAGATATAAAGGGAACTCTCTGTGTGTGCTCACAGGCCCAGATACTAACTCCCCCAGCCCGGCAGCAGAGGGGCGTAAGGCCGCCCTCTCCCAGCGTGGAGAGTTATGTCTGGTTATGTAAGGTATACACTTATATAAGAGACAGATCTATACAGGTCATATACAGAGGAGTCTCTCACCTCCTCGCCCGGCTCCCCCATCGTAGCAGTCTCCCCCTTTGACCCCCGCTGGCCCTGAGAGTGGGAAACAGATCAGGCGTCAGCGACAGATGGGTCCCAGCGGGCCCAACGTGCCTAATTCTGGGGTTAGATAACAGGCCCAACACCGGGCTCTGATTGTGCGGTTAGATCCCAGAGATTAGCCCCACAAGAGGCTGTGAGCGAGATGAGTACAAAGACAGAGCGTCATGGAAGCATAAAAAAATTTCCTCCTCCTTCCTTACCCTAAGCTTAATTTCCCATCTGGGATCAATAAAGTGAACCCTTGTAAATGTGTGAATCATTCAGAGAGAACTCCTTAGTTTGTGGTTCCTCAAACAAAAACGCTGCTGAGAAACCAGTAAGTAATGGAAAGTGGAAAACCTACCTGCTAACTCATGTAAATTAATACATGAATCCACCAATCAACACATTGATGTACCAAAATGTTAATTAGCTGATTGGTTAATTAATAGATGCCCTTTAATTGATTAAACAGAAACCATTAAGAGGGGGTTATAGCCCTTTATAACTGGTCCGAGCACTAATGGGTGGTGTTGCTGATGGGTCCTCACCTGGAGCCCAGGAGGGCCGTGTAGGCCCCGGGCCCCGCCCACACCTGGGGCCCCACCCCGGCCACTCTTCCCTGGATTCCCCATCATGCCTTTCGGCCCGGGGTAACCCTACAACATGCATTGAAATGAGCAACATGAATAAGCCATTCCTTAGTCAGTACATTTCTGCTTAATTGGCAATTAACTGACTCATTAAAAAGGCCCGGACAACTCATTAAGGCCAATCGCTAACAATGAAAACCTAATTGGCTAATCACCACATCTCCGTGCCCGCCGGGCATCCCTCTGCTTCCCTGGTCTCCCGGAATTCCCTGCAGGAGTAAAACCGGATGTTTCACAAAAGCGGTCGATTTAGATATTAAAACAACAATCAATAAAGATACGGCTGGTGAGACGAAAGAGGTAAGACGACGCACGGGAGGCCCTGGTCGCCCCGTCTCCCCGATGGCCCCGGGGTCCCCCGGTACTGTCTACAACCAAACACAAACACAGGGACACCCTCAGTGACACCGCAGTTAAGAAACAAGCTGATGATACCACAAAAAAAAGCATAATATATGACTCAATGATGGAGTGTGATTTAAAGTGGAAATGTAGAGTGGTAAGAGTGCATTTGTGCCTGTGTGTGTCTGTGTGTGCCTGTCTGTGCCTGTGTGTGTCTGTACGTATGCGTGTATTCACTGCCTGCATGACAACCTTATGGAGCTGGGTCAGAACTCACCGGCCAACCGGCTCGCAGCAGATGGTAGAAGTAGGAGTTCTGGAAAACACAAATATAACAGTTAGGTTTGATTCCCTCTGTGACTCAACGGGTTAGGCAGGACATTGATAGTGCCAGGGTTAGGTGTTCAATTCACAGTATTTAACGCCAATTTAGATACTATGCCCACCAAATTATACACTTTTCTTTTTTATAATATCTAATTGAAATTATAAAAGATGGTATTCACAGCCTGAACTAGAAAAGGGCTGAAAAACAGATCTAGGATCTCTAGAGCTATTATAACCTCTCTCTGGTTTAAACCTTGTGCCCTGCATTCATCAGGCAGGTGAGCGATCCATCAGTTTAGTAGTAGCAGAGTGAAGAGCTACCATCAGAGGCCAATGTGCGTTCTGCAGAACAGGAAGCTGGTGGTGGTAAGCTCAAGGACAGTGCTGCCCCGAGGTAAAGGACGAGGTGTTGAGACGAGAGCAAGTCCAGTCTTCTGGTTTTATGGATGATGAGATCGAACCATCGAGTGGTGTGTGTGTGTGTGTATATGTGTGCGTGTGCGTGTGTGTCTGACGATCTGTCCCTCTAGCATGGTGGTAGAGTCACAGACACCATGCAGCTCAGCTTTTCTAGGTTATATTTGTCTTGGACTAGAGTGCTTGTGCTGTCCCCCTCGGGACAACCTGTGTGTGTGTGTGTGTGTGTGTGTGTGTGTGTGTGTGTGTGTGTGTGTGTGTGTGTGTGTGTGTGTGTGTGTGTGTGTGTGTGTGTGTGTGTGTGTGTGTGTGTGTGTGTGTGTGTGTGTGTGCGTGCTTCTGAGCGTGTGTATGTGTGTGTGTGTGTGTGTGTGTGTCCCCGAGTGAGTGTGCGTCAGTGTGTTCCTGAGTGTGTGTGTGTACGGTGGCACTGAGTGTCAGACCTCCCCTGGTAATCTTAGCTACGGGTCTGGAGCAGCTTAGCAGCCAGTCAGAGCAGCCACTGTCTCCCCCGATGAGAGGGCCAACACTGGGCTCCATTCAGCCCCGACGCAGCCCCCCGACCACCGCAAGGGGGGGCGGCGAGACACAGCGCTGACCCAGGAGAGAGGGCCGGGAGGTGGTGGTGGTGGAGTCTGGCGGGGAGGGCCAGGGGTGTGGGGGGGGGGGGGGAGGTCTGTGATGTGTGTGTGTGGTATCGGGGTGTTTGAAGAGGTTGTGGTTGGGGGGGGGTGACCATGGGTGGCAACGGGTGTCAGGGTGGGGGGTCTTGTTGTGTAGATGTGTATAATGCCTGGAACCGACACACAGGAGTGAGAGGCAGCGTGTGCGGCCAGATCCGTGTGCGTGCTACACTTCTTAAAATATAAGTTGCACTGACTGTACTGCTGTGTTCAATGGTTTACATTGACTTTGTTTAGATACACGTCATTAAGGATCAGGCAGGGGTTAGGGTTAATCTTGCTCAAGGAGGCCCACTGGTAGACTGTAGACTTTGGGGATGAAACCCGGTAACATGAAGGTACTGGGAGGCAACGTGTTTTACTATTAGGATATTGTACACAGATGAGTTCACAGAGTTTTGTTGGTGTACTCCAGTCGAGTGATCAGATGGGGTTTGATACAAGTCTAGTGATCAGATGGGTTTGATAGTAATCTAATAATTAGATGGGGTTTGATACTACTCTAGTTAACAGATGGGATTTTCATCGTAGTATAGGGATCAGATTGGGTTTGATACTAGTCTATTCGATCAGATGAAAATATTAGAATTTCATACATAGTGATGAAGCAGATTGTTCCAAAAAGTTGAAAGCACACTCACAGAATGAAACAGAAGGGATGAAGTTGTTTTCCTTTTCTTCCTAAATATAAGCATTTTTTCTAAATATAAGCATTGCAATTACTCCTTCTGATTGGCTGAAATCAGTGCCAGGTGATGTCACTCTGCACCAATACGAAGGATCAGAAATAGTGTGTGTAATCATTCTAGAACTGTAGTCTGTGGGTTGGTTTTAGTGTTTGGTTGGCCTTAAGATAATAACCAGCTAGCTAAACCACTGTGGATGTTCTTCACTCACTGTTCCAGTTCCAACTTGAGCTAGTAAAACTATCTTAAAGACTCACTGTAGGCCATGATGTTATCAACCATATAAAGCGTACAAATTACCTATAGTTCTATTGTTCACTAGTTAAAACGCAGAACATAGTTCGGACAGAAGTCTGTAGACTCTACCCTTTCGTAGACCATCCATACCAAGCCACACTCAAGGGATACATGTCCAGCAATCCTTACATGCTGTAAGGATTATAATAATAATGAAATCCTGATAAATAAGTCAGGCCAAATTAAATACAAAGTGTATACAGGAAGGCGCAATAGGTATAGAAAGCAAAATGTGCGGATGTGAAAGTCTGGTATGGAGTCATCCATTGTGCCACGCTGGCACACACAGACACAGAAAAATTAGCTTTGCACTATTTGTGTGTTTTTTGTATCATTTTTGTCGCCGAGGACCAAGAGTTGGACTTTCGATGTTCAAGGCGGTGGCCTGATCCAAACCTGCCCCACGTACAGAGAAAGCGGCCCGGTCGTCTTTAGTGCTTCTGCCGAGGTACAGGGTGGGCAGTCCTGGGGGCCCGGGTGGCCCTGGTTCCCCTCTCCGCCCCTCCAGGCCTGGATACCCCTGGGAACCCTGGAACAGCAAGGGCAAACAACGGTTTCCATGACAATATAACTGCGAAAAATCCATTTAGGGCTTGGAAGACGGGACACTTTTGATGTGTTCAACCCGAACAGTAGACCCATCATTGTCGAGCCGTGAAGGAAAAGAAAATGACTGGGCTAATGTGCGATCATGTTCCATCCCTCCGACTGAATTTCCTAACCATACAACATTAACCGTTCATCTGAAATCACTCTGGGCTTGAATGAGGCCAAAGACCCTTCTCACATTTTCCATCTTATTCCAAGATGCATTCAATGTTTTTAAATCCATATTTATATAGATTTTTTTATAAAAGATAAGCACTAAAACCCATCACACAACCGACGACAAGCAGCACACATCCTACCTTGTCGCCGGGGAAGCCGAAGTCGCCCTCTCTGCCGGCGCATCCCTGTGGGAGACAGAGAACCAGTGAGCCAGCGCTGACCACACGCTAACAGCCCAGCGACCGGACCAGTGGCTGGCCTGGCACCGGCCTGCGGCGGCTGGCAGCAGCTACAAGGCATCGCTAGGAAAGAGTAAGGTCCCTGTGGCGCCTCGCTAGCTTCTCACGTCTTAAACAGTTCCTCCTGTTTGGCCCCCATCATCTCTCTAAGTGGATGTGCAGCGAGGGTAGGGTCGGGCGTTGATGTGGTTTTAGTTTGTTCAACACAACGGCAACCTCCCCTTAGAACCAAATATAGGTCTGATTATAGAGCGGGGGCTAGGCACTGTGGCCATGACATAACTCACACAGGGGCAATTAATGTGCTGCATCCTGTGTGTGTTTTTATGCCCTTTCTAATGGCTTGAGTCATTCATGGACAGTAACAAAAGATATCTGTTCTGCCGTTCCAAATGAGGGAAACAAAAATAGAGAGTGACAGAGAGACAGAGAGAGAGAGAGAGAGAAAGACCCACTCTTTTTCCCCACGGCCCGACCGGGCCGGGAGGTCCAGCCACGAGTCGATACTTCCTTTCCTGGGAACCGACGACGATCACTTCCCCTTCTTTTCTTGCCACTGTTGCTAAAGCTTCTCCTGGCCCTCGCACGTCATTGGCTGGGGTCTGCGGACGGGAACCAATCATACGTGTGCTCTTCCCGTGTTCTGGAGGGACGGGTTTCACAGACGGAATGGCGCGTTCCTCCGCGTGGGAGCTGACGTTGAGCCAGCTTTGCGCTTTGCCGTCGAGGTCAATGACGTTGTGTGTGGTCGTGTCCGACCGGAATATCTCCCAGGTGGGTTTTCCTCCTTTTTCGTCGGAGGACTGGATGACCTCGGGGAGTTTAGCGTTGGACTGCCCCCTGACTTCGTGAAGGAATGTGGTTTCTGCGACCAGTGCGAAGCCGGTCTCCGATTCATCGTCATGGGCTGACTCTATAGGATTGCTCTGCAGCAGGGGATTCTGGGAAACAAGGAAAGAAGTATTATAGTTTTACTGCTGTCTGAACCGTTTAGAAATAAGCTGAAATCTAACACAATATATGTAAAATTGACCACTAAACAGTGTTTGGTGCACAACCGTGTTTGTGTCAGACCAATATTCTGACACACACACAGACGCAGACACACACACTGACTCTCAGCATTCTTCACTGAGAACTTGAAGAAACATGTACACACTCATACAGACAGAAATGCAGACTCAGACACATTGACAACTCTGTTGTCAAACGTCAATATTCCAAGTCTGGAGGGGAGTTCTGAACATCTCCTGAGTATTTATGAGAACTGGAGCAGGTACAGGTACGTAACACACACAAACAGACACACACACACACACACACACACACACACACACACACACACACACACACACACACACACACACACACACACACACACACACACACACACACACACACACACACACACACACACAAGCTTTATTCTGGTTGAACTCACACTGTCGTGGGCAAAAAGCAGAATGAGAGAGACACAGGGAGAAAGACAGACAGACAGAGAGACACACGGAGAGAGAGACAGCGAGGTAGAGACAGACAGAAAGAGAGTTTGCTTATACTGCTACTGTGCGAGGGTCTGTCTCTAGTGTGTTGACAGTGGCAGAGCGTACCAACGGGTAGTACAACCAAATGTTTTATATGAGGAGGAAGAGGGGGAGGAAGAGGAGGAGGCCGCGCTGCTTGAATAATCACACGTCATCACAAGCAGAAATAGCAGAGCAAACACCAACGTCAGACTCCCATCCAACCACCCCCACCTGTAGCACTTTGCCCTGTATCATACACGCCACTGGAACACGCTGGCAACTAGCTGCACCCTATAACTGCTTAAGACTGTTTGTAAATTGGTTACGGCCATGTATAATACCGGTCACACTGGTTATAAACTGTACTGGTTAAGATCAAGTTGCACTGGTTTAACTGTACGGGTTAACACTGGGTAGCAGTGGTTTAACTGCACTGGATAAGACTTCCGGCAGCACTGTTTACGACTGTACTAGTTAAGACTGGTTTAACTGTACAGGGTTGTCCTGGTAAAACTAGTTTCTAGGGTTGGTTAAAACCACTATCTGTACTGGTTAGGACTGATTCAACTGCACTTGTTGGGACTGGTTTGACTGTATTAGTGAACTGGTTCAATGATACTGGCTAAGACCAGTTAGGGGAGGTTAAGAATAGTTAGTATTGGTTCAACTAAACTGGTTAGCACCATTTATACTGGTCTAACTGTAAGGTTAATTAAATGTTCCATGCTCTCCTACACCAGATGAGGTCTAAGGTTGACTTTGAGGGAGAGCAGTGAACTGCAGCTCAGAGTTATCAACCAAGTGATCAATTATGATACGAGTGCTCTGATTGGCTGATCAAGTTAAGCCTCTGGAATATGCTAGTGTTGAGAGTTTTTTAATCTGAAAGGCAGCTACAGTCTTAAAGGGTTTCACTGTTCATATGGCAGGACACCCCTGTTCCTTCACATACATAAGGATGGTCAATATGTAATCACTTTTCAATTGATTAACCTGGAATACTAATTGGCATTAGTTATTCCTATGAATACTTTGATGCTCTTCCTGTGTGTGTTTGTGCAGCAGATTTGCGGTCTACTCTAAAGCATGTGAGGTCAGGGGATAACTGAGGGTCCATCATGTTGTAGGAACCAGGAATGTCTTCACTGACCTCTGGATTTACAGCAAGAGATACCGTTTAGTCTTCATTAAGCCAGGTGTTTAGTCTCAATCAGAGAACAAACATTTCCTTCACAAGAGAAACCTGACCAAGACCAAAACAGCAACAACAACAACAAAAAAACTATGGTAAACCGCGGCAAACACACCAGAAGAAAATACCATTGTACAAAAAACTGGCAGAAAAGAAGAGAAACCATGAATGAGGAAGATAATAGACCGACATCTATATTCTAGTCATCATAGTAGATGCTTACACCTTCAGTGGGCACAGATACGTCATGAAGGAGCAGATCGGTGTAATGACATAATGCTCTAGTCTAGAATGACCTACAGTTAGGCTGCGGGCCCTGGGGATTGAACACAGAACCTTTCCGCAGAGAGGTACCCTGGAAACATCGAAAAAAGAGAATTCCATGAATGAACAAGAACCAGGGATTGTATGCCAAGAAGAGGCATACTGTAACGAAGGACGAACCGCATGAAGGCTAACAGGGAGCTAAGACGCGCGCGTCCCTGACGCAGTGCGTCACGCTATTAGGTTACTGAAGCAGCAACCAGTTCAGCTCAGGGAGTGGAACCATAGCAAGAACTACTGTCAACCATATGAATCAAACCTACAGCTCCTGAGTGAATAGGCCAGTCATCCGAAAAGTGACAGATTTGTTTTCATTATTGAAAGGCTAATGATAAAATAATACATCCTAGGCATTTGATACTTGATTGACACATCACTATGCAGTGCAGAAAATGAGGAAGTATTGTCCTCTGACAACGCAAGTACAAAAATACATGATAAACACGTAAAAACACTTTTATATAAACAGAATAAAACACGAAAAAGAGTTTGACAGTGCAATCCTACCCCTGAAAACTCAATCCATCCCTCCATCCCTCCTTCCCTCCCAACATCCACCCCTCCATCTCCCCTCCATCTCCCCTCCACCTACCGCCTGAGTGCCGGTGTGCGTTCCCGCGAGGCAGAGCGGGTCCTGCAGCAGGAGGCAGACCAGAAGCAGGTCTACCAGGAACCACATGACTTCAGCAGGTCCACGCTCGGCTGTGGTACCGCTGGGCTCTACAGCCCACTGTACTGCCCTGTCCCAGGCCCCGCCTCCTCCTCAACCCTCCCCAGTACAGTAGGACTACAGTTAGCTGACGTCCCGGACCCGGCTCCTAATGCCAACCCACCGGCACACACCCCTACCCGGCTCCATCCTCCCTTCCCCGCGCCAAGCCTCTCTCCGATCCCACCACAGCCTCACCATCCTCAACCAAGGGCCCCCCCCCCCCCCCCCCGGCCCTCCCCCCAACCCCCCCTCACCTTCCACTTCTCTGGTGTCGGAGGAGAGAGAAGTGTGTGTTTGGATGCAAACACTACGCCTCTGACTGACCAACATTTCCCATGGTTAAGGAGCTGGTTAGGGAGCTGGTTAATGTCTCAATAACCATGGCAACCGGGTTGAACAACAGCAGTAAGTTACGGGGTTGACCATGGCGAGTCCCGTTATAAATACACACTTTGTGTCTCTTTATAAACAGGGCTGCTATAGCGACTGTCAACGGCAGCCATACTGTGGAGGCCAACATGTGGTTGTCCAACATGTGGTTTGTGTTGAGCTGCAGAGGCAGTGCTTAGAGCTGGTGTACCGTGTTCACAGGGAGAGGGAACCCAACGTATTGTTGGACAAGAGAGAGTTAAACCACAGAGTTGTTGTCGCCCGGGTCACCGTCTGAAACGTGAGCTGTGGTCGGTGACGGTGAAATGACAAGCCACGCATAGTTCGGTTTACCGGGACAAGAGGAGGAGAAAGCGGTGCAATCTGAGATGAGAGGAAAACACTGGCAATGACAACAGAAGAAAGCAAAACACTACCTTACATGGGATAATGAAATGCTACTCTGGGAGAGTACAAGTACAGAGATACTTAAACACTAGTCTGTGGGTACAGGATAGTGTACAAGTAGAAAGAACAACCTCTAGGCCGGGCCAACGGCAGTTCTTTAGAATGTTTACTCCTGTCGTGCAGCGTGGGAGTAAACAGAAGTTTGGATAAGTTTGAGGTAACATACTCTTAACCATCTCTCTGTGACTTCCAGGATTACTGGTTCAAAGAAGATGCCAACATCCTATCAACATTATAACTACAGGTTAAGATATTAATTAAATCCTTGAAAAGGGACTGCAAAGGAGTACACACTTATTTACTCACACTTTCATCATAACTGAAACATTCTTGAATATATATATAAAAAGGATGAAATCACACTATGGAGTTTCTCTTCAAAACAAACACGTGTGTCACCAGATGAAACAAGCGTCACATCTACTGCAAAAAAATCTCTCTCTCTCTCTCTCTCTCTCTCTCTCTCTCTCTCTCTCTCTCTCTCTCTCTCTCTCTCTCTCTCTCTCTCTCTCTCTCTCTCTCTCTCTCTCTCTCTCTCTCTCTCTCTCTCTCCTCTCTCTCTCTCTCTCTCTCCTCTCTCTCTCTCTCTCTCTCTCTCTCTCTCTGAAGAAGTGAAATGCATCATGGGAAGTCAGCAGAAAATGCTCATCTACCAGGGACGATTATTGAGTTGATATCAAAAGGAGTAAACTCCCCTTGCTAGATCTTTCTGTCTCGATCGGCTCCTGTTAACCTAAACTAAAAGCCTCAAACCGTTTGCTGCTACAGACAGGACGGAGGAACCTACATCTGCTCTTTGTTTGAATTGTTGAGAAACTGAGAACAGCTTTAATATTAATGTGAAACACACAACAGCAACAACTGACAAATGTGAGATGATCCCCTTGTAACAACCCCTCCAGGTAACATTCATGTCAACTAACTGACCCATACAGAAACCACACACACACACACATAAATACACACACGCACGCACGCACACACAGCTACATGCACATGCATACATACAAGTCATTGATGTCATATGCATCGCTTTGGAATGTTTTTAATCAATTCACGGCGTTCCAGATCAGTAGACAAAGAAAAATATTTTGGGAGATTGAATGAGAGAAGAATTTCTTCTGAAGAAGAAATACCACGACTCTAGATCCCATCTTTGAAGTCCACCACAACATGGACTTCACGTTAACTGCCTTTTACAACGCTGCCGTCGCATCACCACAATAACACAGGATCTGCGCCTTGCAAGCATGCATCGTCTGCTATTTGTACACGCCTGTCCGTCACAGTGATAAGAATTGTCCCCCAGACACCCCCCCGCAGGTTCCCCCCTGTTCCGTCTGGAGCGAGGCCTCAGGGCAGAACCAGAGCTGCAGACTGAATCACCCGGCCGTCGACATCCCCAGCGCTACGTCAGCCACGGAGCAACGGACCGAGAGGGCTCGTAAGCTAATCGACTCACCAGCCGGTCGTCCCCGTCATCGCCGGAGCCCTCCGCCATGTTGGAGCCACCGCCACCGTACAACGACTCGGAGTCCTGAGTCCAAAATCAATCCAGAGGAAACAGCGCTCACATTTAGTAAAACCTTTAATGATCACACTTAAACCTCGTCTTTCAAGTACTACACTACAACCATGAAACATTAAGGCAAAGGGTGTGTATATAGCTGTATCCATATTTAAATACCTGATAATATCACTGAAGTTATTGAAGTAAAAATAAGTGTAAGGACAAATAAGAACAAATGAACAACAAAAACATGAACATTAATAACTTAACTTGATACCATTTGTTATATTAAACTAGCACAATTTGAATATTGGTGTGTTTGTCTGCCTAATTATCTAGCATGATGTGAAACTGAAACTACAGCACAAGAAGAAGAAACAGAAAGGAAGGCAAGCCGCTTGCTGGACATTGAGTGATGTCATGTACAGAGAAACCCGTGACGTCCAGGGGCCGGGGGGGGGGGGGGGGGGGGGGGGGGGGGGCTCAGGGTGTGCGTGTTACCCGACGTGAGAGCTCCGTTCTGGGTGTTCTGTGGGTGGGGCGTGGACAGTCAGGCGGAGGGAGAGTACAGTGATGTCTGGCTGAGTCGGGGTCCCCCATCACAAGGGTCAGCTGCCTCATCGCCCCCTGGGGACACACCACGGAGATTAGAGACGACAGCAGCCTCCCCCCCCCCCCCTTCACACACACCGTTCATCAGTCACAGACAGGCCTGCGGTCCGCGGGGAGAGGTGCATGATGGAAGAGTCTGTAAGAGGCTGTTCTGCCGCCACTCTCCTCGACCTGGGGCAGGTGGCTCATATTTCAGCCAGAGCACGGGATGTAGGGAATGTTATCCCACAAGGGCCCCTAGTTCCTCAATCAGCAACGGAGGGGATAAGTGTGTGCAATGCACACCATAAACAAGGCAAAAAACAGTACAGGGAAGATGAAATGAGCAGCTTGGCTTGATAGTATGAATGAAGGAGAAAAAGGAATCACATAAAAGAGGATTATTCAAAACACATTTGATATTAATAGTGTTTGTTAACGTTCTATAATAAACAACTCTACTTTCTGTTTTCTTTTTTTTTGCAACTATGTTTGCGTCCCAAAGTACTCGCAAACTCAGGAGCGATATAGACCACCAGGGCCCCCCCAGTGTCGGAGCTCTCACCTCAAACGGGGTCTCGAAGCTCTCCAGGATTCCCCCCAGTATCACCAGGCCCTCGGTGCTGATGCCCTGGCCCCGGTAGGGCCAGTGCACCCTCTCCACCAGGCTGCAGTCCACGTAGAGCGCCAGCCCCGCCACCGACACCCCCACGGACACCCGGTGCCACCGCCCGTCGTGCAGATCGCCCACCGGGAACCTGGGGGAGGGTCAAAGGCACGGATCAGACCCAAGAGTGGAGAGCGAGCACGGACCACGGCCAACGATGTGGCTCGTTGGCCGTGGTGAGTGGTGGGGCTGGAGGAGGTGGTGGTTGGTTTTAGGGGAGAGGTGGTGGTGGTGGACGTAGTTATGATGGTGGTATTGGAGGTGGTGTAGGTGGAGGCTTAAGTGGTAGTGGTGGAGATGTTGGCGGTGGTATCGGTAAAGATGGTGGTGGTGTAGGCGGTGGTATCGGTAAAGGCGGCGGTGGGAGTAGGGGTGAGATATCGAGGCGCACTCGTAGTCGCGATGCTGGGTGGAGATGTAGGTGAGGGAGCGGGGTCCGAGGCGGATCTGCAGGTGGAGGTGGAGGTCGTAGTCCAGCAGGGTCAGCAGGGAGCTCTCCTCCGCCCTCTGCCAGCTGAGGACCTCCATGAGCACACTGAACTCCTCCGCAAACCTGCAGAGGAGGAGTCAACACCCACCATCAACACACGGACGCCTCTGTTATCAATTACTGTTCATCGTGATCCAACTGGGTGCGATAAAATCAACTTCATCTAAACTTGTCTAATGACATCTCTAATGCACTTTATTACCAAGCATTCATCAAGTCATTACTGTTTAAGACTATTGCCATTCATTAATCAAGCAATTTGGCGGAAGGTTTTTACAAAGGACTGTATGTGAATCCAGATAGTACAGGTCATGAGGCAGCAGGTGGCGGTTGGGAGGCATCTCGCCTACATATAACCTGGAGAGTCATCTGGGAGTCCCACACCCTCAACACTGCACTATCCTCCCTTCGAAATCCTTTGTAAAATAGACCTTGAGTTAGCCAGTGACGCCGGTACCTTGGTCCTACCGCCTGCTGGGTGGGCAGGGTGAGAGAGGCGTACTGGCCGATGTGGAGCGTGGAGCACTGGGACTCGTCCACGGTCACGCTCACGTTGTTGGTGCCGGCCACAGCCGGGAAAAACCTCGCCAGCACGTCCACCGTCTCTGTGGACGCACGACAAACATAATAGTCTCATAGAGCGCCGTGAGATCGCCCACAGCAGGTTCTGGATTGGGACTAATAATGATTTGCATGATGCATGATAATAAACATAATATTATATGCATATAATTTATTTTATTGATCAAGGATTTTTCAGGTTTTACAAAATCATAAAACTCATAAGTAATACAAACACACACACATACACATATAAACAAATAAGACTTTATTAATCCCAAACGAGATATTCAAAAATCATAGTTAAGTTGATGTAAGAAACGGGGACATAGAGCGGAGGAGTGTTGGAGGAAATGATGGAGAAGATTTGGTTTCAATTTCGTTTCTTGCGGATTTCTCTTGATGCTTCACACACCCAAACATGTCAGCCTTGCTTCAAAAATCTGCCACAGCTCGGAGAGTGTATCAGATAGAGGAATGCCAAACTGTGGTCCTAACCCCATTCACCCAGCGTGACCTCTAAACCCTGACCTGCTGACCTCTGGTTCCATGCCCACGGCTCACACTCTGATATACTGCAACTAAAAACAAAGAATATGTGATTATTACACACTTCGACAATTACTAGGAATAGGAGGTATAGATTTGATAAGTTTAAACTTCATAATAAGAATATGGGGGTCTATATGTGCTTCTTTTTAATATATCTTGCAGATGATTGGATGATCGTAAATGGAAGCAGAAGTCAGGCGTATATTTAATGGACATGAGTGGCATAAAAAGAGATGGGGAGATAAAGAGAAAGAGAGATCCCCGGTTCATCGTTTACGCCACACAGGTGGACTTTGGACATGAGGGTTTGAACCCAGGACCTCTCAGCTGAGAGTCTCATACCCTAACCTCTAGTAGAGGTTAGGGTATGAGAGTAGGAGACTCTTCTGCCCAGGCAGACTCTGGGGGGAAACCAAAGTCAGATGCAGGTGTGCAGCTTGTCAGAGGTGAAATATGGCATCCTGCCCAGGTGAGGGAGAGCGGCCATCTTGAGAACATGTGTTCAGAGGAGCGGAGAAGGGAGGAGGAGGAGGAGGAACAGACAAGATGCAAGAGACAGGGTACCAACACCTGGAAGCTATTGAGACAAGCACAGGGCTGCTTCTTGTGTGCTCCAAGTTAACAGGGGTAGGTGGGGTAGACAAGATGCATACATTATTTCCTCTCAAATTGTTAATTCAAACGATTACATCACCAATTATAATATATATTCTTAATGATCAAGCAACAGAGAGATGGATAAACAGAGAGAGAAATTGACTGTAGATTTTATACAATTCAATGGTCATGGGAAAGAAGGCATATTATGACTGACAACCATAACCTGAGGTCTAAGCTGTTAAGAACCGATCAACTCTTTTACGAACATTCCTTGGTCGCCCTCACAACCAGGGAAAAAAGTTGTAGCCTTGGTAACGGCTTTAAGTACAGTCAGACTTGAGGGGTACAGTATTTCACCAGAACTTATCCAACAGCTGTCGATGAGTTAGCTCAACAGTTTTCGTGCTGCCAAAATCATTTGCAGTATTTTCTGACCAGGAACCTCCAGGTTTTACTGCTTTGGTTTCAGCCTTCATTTGAAAAACAGACTGTTGTTGTGGTTAATAACTCCCTAAGCAGTTCAACTTTAAGAGTGAGTTTATATCTGAAAAAAAAGTTATCATACAATAGATACCTGTGGTTTTCTTCATTGTTTCTTTAAAATAGCATAGACGAAAAATGTAATAAGAATCCTCTGCTCCAAATAAGAAATAAAAGATGTGCATAAATTAAACATTTGACAGTAATAGTTTCAGGGAACTGTGAGGAAGATGGCCAGAGACAGACAGAAGGGGCGGGACTTTGTTGCTTCCCTGTGCCAGCCTGCCCAATGGGTTGAGTGAGTGATAATTATAGACAGGACGATCCACAGCCACTGGACTGGAGTTAATAGTCGTGCTATATGCTAGTTGTCTGAGGTTTAAAAGACTTGATGGTGTGGTGTATATTGCGGTATGACTGTGTGGTATCCTTTGTTAATAAACTACTTATATAAAAAAACATTAATAAACTGTATTTCACTCAAAAGTAGCTTTTTACAATTTGGTTTTCCAGCGTAAAATGCCTCCTGAAAATTTTGAAAATACGCTGCCTATTCAATAAAAATTTGTCAGTTAGGAAGGCTCTTGGGTCACAGTCAAGCTATCCAGGAATGTTTACCCTAAAGCTTGCTGACATGAAGAGATTTAGTCAACATTCAAATATTTCTCCGTCCTCTATCCAGAGCATGACCCTGAGATATTTCCTAATTTCCCTGACCGGAGGAAGGTAAATATTTGACTATGAAGGTGTAACCCAACAGGAGTATTGTGGGTATCGCCAGGACCAGATCTGCTGTGGACACCGGCGTGATGACCCACAAGCTGCTTTAATGCCTTCTGTAGATATGGTGGTGGAATATCATCACAGAGAGGAGCATTGGTTCTCATAGGGAATCAATCATGTCAGTATCGAAATCAGGCCTTCTCAACCGGTTGCCGGCGTATTGAATAAAAATGAATTATGCAATAGTTCATGGATTCTTTGTGCCTTTATGGACAAGGCAGTGAGTCGGAGAAGAGAGTGAATGACCTGTAGCAGAACCCCAGGTGGGAACCGTACTTAAGCACTAATCTAAACTATTTACCTCATGAAATAATCAAATCAAATAACCAATTTGGTCTTAAGAGTTGCAAAAGAAGCAAGAGTCCTCAAACAAAATAAACTAATATATTCCTGATTCCAACCCTGCCACAGACGTCAAGGGGTTGTTTAGCTTGGCCATTGGTGTGTGTACGTTTGTGTGTTTGTGTACGTGTGTGTTTGTTGAGAGTGTGTGGAATGGGTTGGCCGATTTAAAGTTTTATTTAATATCAAAACTGTTAAAGTGTTAGGGTGTTTACGAGTGTTAGGATATGTTGACCTAAACCTGAACGTCACCATGGCAACCAAACTGCCACTTTTATTATACTGTGCAATGCCCAAGATTGACCATTTAGTTATTCAGCTATTAGCGAATGATTTTATCCAAAGAGAAAGCTAATTTATTTTGTGATACGCGTACAAAGTTAAGGGTCACATGTAGGGGTCAGGGCCTCTTCCTGCACTTTGGCCTTTCCTCTGAACTATAACCAACACAAAACATCAAACTATCCATCCAAATGGATACCTTAGAAACCGTCACTCTCCGGGGGAAAAACTGAGAGTTTTGACCCCTGTACAATAGAGACGTGGTCCAGACATCGGCGCCAGATAGTCCAAAGTGGTCACAATATGCGACCAAGAGAGAGCCTGCAGAGAGTTGAAGTCAAGTGTGGACACGATGCCAAGTCAGTGAGTCAAGTGTGAAGAGAGTAGAGCTAGAATGTTCTCTGTCAGGGTGTAGAAGGGGGGAACACCAAGTTGTAAAACGAGAGACTTCAAAACCAAGATGTCCTCTGAGGAGACGCTAGAGAGATGAGGATGACAGTGCAGAAAAAGCTAGTTACAGGGTTCCTTATCTTTTGTGATCCAAACAAATGAGTCCAAATCATGTCCAGGATGAAAGGACGTGTGTGTGTGTGTGTGTGTGTGTGTGTGTGTGTGTGTGTGTGTGTGTGTGTGTGTGTGTGTGTGTGTGTGTGTGTGTGTTTGAAAACAGACTATCCTTCAAACACACAAACACTTAAAGCACACTTTACGTAATGTACACTAATTCGTTTCAGCGGAGGTATCGCTTACCCAACAGAGGGATAGCTTAACCAGGGCTGTTTGTTTTCCTAAGGCTCCGGCTGTCCCACGTGACCGTTTGCAGAAAGTTTACTGAGTAACACGACACCGTATCATCTGACCCTGGCGACGTCGTTACCGCTCACACTTGCACTTGCATCTTTCGTAGGGTGACATCATCGTCTCAATGGCCAGGGTCATAGGTCGCCATGCCGGATGGATTATAGAGAAACAGAATTTTGTTGTCTTCAAGGCAACCACCAAGTCGGTGAGGCTGTGATCCAATAGGCTTGTCACGCCTGACTCTCCACCGGCGTGTTAAATCGGCCTGCTTGACAACCCAAGGTCACATGCCTCGGGTGGCGAGCAGGGGGTTTCAACTTAAAAAGTGTGAAAGTGTGTGTGGGTGTGTGTGTCCACACTGAAGCATGAAACGTAGACGAGCCCACCCAGTGGAATGTACCAACTGGTAGGTTAGACAGATCAACCCAACAGCCTACCAAGCGGAAGGTACCAACTGGGAGGCTGATCTGTCCTACACAGACATCTGGGTGGTTATGTGCAGTGCACGTGTGATGTCATTATAGGTATAGATGTTGCAACTGCTCGGGATCTGATCTACATCCCATAGTGCTAGTCAAGCTGAATTCACACTTCTGCAGACCCCACGTTCAGGGAGTTCACATTGGGACTTCTTTACTGAGCTGCATGCATTTATACTTCCACGTCCCGTTAATGCTTACATGTGGGGTACAGACGGGAAGGCTGCGAGCAGACGCTGGACCTCATCTGCTCCATTGAAGATATTTGGAAAAAGGCAATATAATCCATCTGATGAAGGTGTTGCTTGTTACTGCTGAAAGGGGATTGGAAACATTGGGTTTTGCCGGGTGCATTCATTTTTATTCCGGTGTCTGGCTGTCAGAAACAAAACAAAACTCGGCCCAAGTTCCCTGCTCAACCAATCAGCGATTATGTGCCGCAAACCCACGCAGAGAAGGCGCTGCTAAACTCTGAGAGGATTGCAAGTCTACTCGCGACAAGTGACGCAGGACTTCACATACACGCCGGATGAAGATGTTCGGCTCCTTGCCAATGTCAGAAGGCCTTTTTAAGCTAGGCTAGGCATTTTGGCGAAACCAGCTAAAGGAAGCTCGATTTTGGAAGTATCCAACCGAAGAAAATATGACCCAAATCACATTACTAGCTCGCTAGCCTTAACAATATGTCTGCCTAGCCCTGCTATGCGCAATGATCGCACAGGCCGAGTGTGCAGTTAGCCACCGGCTTGTTAGGTAGACAGGTAGGTAGGCCATTGACTATTTACACTCGGGGTGAATGAAATGATTGGATGGGCGGATTACAGTCCTGCGGCGATTTATTGATTGCTGTCGGTATGTAAAGAGAATTTCAACAAATTTCAAAACTAACCCTATTTTCTAAATAAATTGCCTACACTAGCTTTAATAATGCGACGGTAGAAACATTCTGATCCACAGGCGGTGTAAGTGACTTCATCAGCCCAGCAACTTAAACTTAATTCTGACTGCAGGATAGTATACAATGGTTATAATTATGTTTAACTGTTGGACTTTATTGATTATGACTGACATCCCTTTCCATGTACATTATTACAGGTTCTTAACGTATATTATCTTATGCTATTATAGTGCTCATCTTCCTGCTCCATGTTTGAAAAATTTTTTAATTTGCACTTTGCTGAAACTAGCATCACGCCCTGTCTCGTGCGCCACAAACACACACGTCTGTGTCTGTGTGTGTATCGATCCACATGCAAACACACAAACACACAAACACACATACACCCGTGTGTGTGTGTGTGTGTGTGTGTGTGTGTGTGTGTGTGTGTGTGTGTGTGTGTGTGTGTGTGTGTGTGTGTGTGTGTGTGTGTGTGTGTGTGTGTGTGTGTGTGTGTGTGTGTGTGTGTGTGTGCGCGCGCGCGTTTTGATCGATGCACACAGGTGTGTGTTTGGATCGATGCCCCGACTTCTCTCTCACCGACTGACAGACCGGGCTTTGATCAAAGGTTTACCGACAGCAGAGCGCGCGGATGACAGATCGGGTTCCCGTGCGCTAATCTCTCACGTCATGACAAAGATGCGGTGGGGACAAGGGCGAGCACATGAATGTCTGTCACGGATCAAAGGCGGATCACACTCCCCCACCCCCCTTGGTTAAAATGTGGAATTTGTAATTTTGATTCTTGGTCACTTTGAATCTTGTTCAGCTCTGAATTGGGTCTTTCATTCTGTCTGTAGTCTAACACAGGCATGTTTCTTTCTAATTTTTCCTTACACTCGTTTCATTCTTATTTATATGTGAATGCCAAATATAAGTTTCCACCAAAGAAAAAACAAACAAAATATCCTATAAAGTATAATATTGCTATTTAGATGTGTATAATAAGTATATGATGGTATATTGTCTAGCTAATCCAATCGCTTGTAAGGATTATGTCTTCTCCTCAGACATGTCTTGATGTTGACTGCGATGCAGCAGATTAACGAACGGCCTAAAATAAGAAACATCTGAATACTATAGCAATAGCTTCGCCCAGTGGAGTGGTGCGGTACTGCAACACAACACATTATGAGTTTAATTCGCAAACCGCTACAACGAACACGAACGAACACGTTAAAGCTTTTAAATATATCCTTGTCTTGTTGAACACGATGAAAGAATATTACAAAGACCCAATCAAACATAAAAACGAAACAAATCCACGTGGCAATGATGCAGAAGTCAACAAAATATTCACCTGAATATAATTCTTACCTTTACGCTGGACGCTCATTCTTCTTCCAAACACTTGGCCGGCCAAGGAGACCAAGAAGAAATACATCACAAAAATCTCGTTTGCCGCAAACATGGCGTCCTTCGTGCGTCCCGTAGACCTACAGATGACAAACAGCTCATAGTCAACACGGTGTTGTACTCAACGCTGTGTATACATTCACCTGTTGTCCGCCTCAACTGACACCCAGAACAACGTTCACTTTGGACAACATATGAGTTGAAATTTCTTATTCCCACATTCCACCTTGTTCAACTCAGCCACGCCCACCGCTGATGATTCTGACCTATTGTAATACACTGATTTGAATACAGCGCTCAGACCCAACCCCATTCGCAAATTGCTATTTTGTTTGACCTACAGACACACGCGTACGCACGGACACACACAAAGAGCATGTTACACTAAGATATTAATTATTAAATGACGTAAATCATATGGAAACAACTTGTCATCACACACACACCGAGTCACACGTGGTTTGATTTTATTCTTTTTTTTATTTCAAGGACCTTTGCTTCTTACAAAATGTTAAATGTAGAAACAACTGCAGAATTCAAAATCTGGCTGAGAAACATAAAATCAGGCAACAAGTCAGTGTATCCGAAGACGTAAATTTCTTCCAGCTCTGGGACACAGGCGGAACTATCAACAATGTTCATTGTTCAATACTGTGTTAATTTAGCCTACCTTTTTTTTTATTAGAAATGTTCAACAATCCCGCATTATTTATATCAAATATTAAAAATCAAAAAAATAATACATAGTATCAAAAAGTACCAAGGCTTTTACATGCACATACATTGTCAGAACATGCACGGAAAAAAAAATAGCAGACAAAATAAATCCTACATTGTCCGTGTTGCAGAGATACAAAATCAGTTAGTTAGTGAACCGCCAATAGTTGACAAAGGCATGTCAACGCTTTAAATGTAATTTCTATTTGGATGACAAATCGTTTTCAAAAAAGAATTATATGCCTGCCTGTAAATTGGGGCCCCGGTGGAATATATGGAATGTGATGTAAACGTAAATCAAGACGAGTCGTGTTCACGTCGGCAGTTACCATGTTTTTACCGCGTGTCCGAGGCCCCAGTCCGAAAAGGGACAGACACACTGACATCCATCTGGAATCACTGATGCCGGCGGCAGATTTGGTCAACGTGGGATACTTGGGTAAATGTAATGCATGCAGATATATAAAGTTGCTGTATTCCTAAGTATTGTTTTTCTTTCTGCTTTACACGTTGTGTGTCTCACCTTATGCGTGGTAATCATTGGTAGTCTTTTTGTATGCGTTTTCGTAACTTTTGTGTATAGATATATATAGAAAACATTTGGTCACGTTCATGCTGATGTCTGATTCTGTGAAGACCAGCATGTAAAGCTACAGAATGGACAGATAAAGTCTCTGTTCTCTCTCTCGACCATCACCCGTGTTGCATAGCCCTGCTCTCCTACACTGAACTCCCTGGGTGTAGAGTCACTCGCCGGTCAACTCAACCTCTGACCGACTGTGATCACCTCAAAACAGGCCTCTCTCTCTCTCTCTCTCTCTCTCTCTCTCTCTCTCTCTCTCTCTCTCCCCCTCTCTCCCCTCAAAAAGGGGAGGGGACTAACCTCGACAGGCCTACCTCTCTGTCTGTCTCAGTGGAAACAAAGCCTTGTCTGAAGTTGCATGTTGCGCTGTGTGTGCTCCGGAAGCCAGTGTATCTGTATAGATATCCGTACGCCGTGGCGCCGGTAGGCTATGGACGTTGTTGTCCACCCACTGTGCAAATGGTAAAGGTTGCATGTTGAAGTTGGGACAGTGTTTGGTACATTACTCTGTTGAGAATGGAAGCTAAAGATGAACAGGTCAGAATATAGACAGTTAAACCCACATGTGCTCTCTCTCTCTCTCTCTCTCTCTCTCTCTCTCTCTCTCTCTCTCTCTGCACTCCCCCATTAGCCCCTCACACACACAATCAAACACACACACCCTCAAACATACACCCCCCTGACCTGTCTCTTACTAAGACAGCCAATGAGAGCCGGAGTAGATCCGTGTCAGCCATTTTGGGTCTTGCATCCCTAAACTCCTGCATGCTGCTTTCCTAATGTGCGGCTGCAGTCGCACCAGGAAGAGGAAAGGCAACAGAGGAAAACAAGCACACAAATGAGACGAGCGCTACCTTCTACACAAACATGCACGCTCGTTACTGACATTATCTCAAGTGGTAGTGTTCTTGTGTTTAGTCCATTGGCGTACAACCCACCCTCATACATTTTGAGTGACAGTCACACTCCTGGAAAGGACAAAACATAAAGAGAAGAATGAGAACAAGCATGAGGTGCTCAGTTGCTCGCGTTAGAAACGTAAACGGCGTGGTGAGGCGTGAGCTTTAAGGCGCCCTGTACGACTGGTTCTCCTTGGAGCGCTACATCGGGAACCAATCGGCTGCTCAGGATCTGCCGCCATAGAAATCAATGGATGTTGCATCTTTTGTGTCTACAGTATTATCTAAAAGGAGAGGCACTTTGTTCCGGAAACATTGCAAACCACTACGTAACAAAAACGGCTGACCTGAAACAAAACAACAAATGCTTTTTTTTAAACACATTTTCCTCTGGTCGTTTTTTTTCAGTCATACAAAAAAATATTCACATTATCAAAAAAAGATAACAACAGAACTACAGGTACACATTCTATAATAAAAAAAAACAATAAGTGAATCAAGCAATCTCCCATCACTCTTTTCTGCCATGCTTTGCTTCCAGTCAATGAGGGAAACAGTAGAACAGAATGGCAGGAGAGGAATCAACGTGAAGACATCAAAGTGAAGACATGTCTGTCCGCTCAGGGAATGTTTCTAAGGAACAGGCAGTGTTATTGGATGGTTGAGTCCCAGAACCAAAACAAGTAAACTTTATTGGTCTTCCCAAACTTTTTTCTCACTTTTCTATCAAATGGGTCCCGTATACTTTTTTTTACACTTTTAAATATGACCTCTCCGACAAAAACACATCGTCTTTTTCTCTCCTTCATCTAGGGTAGAGGTCAAGCACGAGATACATGCACGCACACAAAGAAATCTTACTGAAACGCACACACGCACGGACACACACACGCAAGCACGCACGCACACACGCATACACAACCATGTAAACCAAAGCCTCCAAAGAAGGATGATAAAACTCATCACAATTCCTCAAATAAATATGTTATTAATAAAAAAGAAACCAAACCGAAAACACCACCAGCGTGGGTTGTTTAGTTATAGCCATGCTAGCACCACTCGTCCTCCTCCACCTCCTGGTAATACCTGGGGGCCCGGGGCCCCCCACTGCTGGGGAAGCTAAAGTGGTATCCGTTGGGGCCCCTTCGACTGTACCGCGGGGATGACGAGGGCCCGGCGTAATCAGGTGGTCCGGCCCCAGTGGAGGGCCCCGGGGGCCGGGAGCCGGGGGACAGCGAGGACCCGTCCTGGGGGCTACTGCAGGGACTTGCGTTGCGCGGGTAGCCGTGGCAGTAGCCGCCCTGGCCCGGGCCCAGCAGGGGCTCGTAGCCGTATCCCTGGCCCAGGAAGGGCTCCGAGCTGATGCGTGTGACTGGACAGGGGACGTGGCGGTAGGAGGAGACGCTGTGGCGCAGGGCGCGATGCTCCGAGAGGCCTCGGCTCAGCCGGCCCGGGCTGACCGAGTGGGGCTCGGACGCGGGCTGCACCGGGGACGAGTTGGCTGTCTTGTAGGCCACGCTGGGCCGGGGAATGGGGGGGGTCTGGGGCAGCTGCCGCCGGCCGCGGCTGGGCGTGCTGGAGGTGGAGCTGAGGGTGGCCAGACTGCCCCTAACCCAACCGCTGCCCTGGATGAAGAGTGGACAGGCAATGTGAACCGACGGAGTGATGAGTAGAGAGGAGAGGAGGAGATAGGAGCCAGGACCGCCAGGAGGGAAGGAAGGAAGGAAGGGTAGTAGGAACATAGTAAGGAAGGAAGAAAGGAAGGGAATGGAGGAAGGAAGGGGAGAAAGATAGAGGAACAACGGCAATAAGGTAAGAAAAGGATCAATGTAAGGAAAATAATGTAAATGCATAAAAGATGAAGGATTGGAACAGAGAAACGGGAGTTTGTCACAAACGAGATGGAGACGAGCGAGACGGAGAGACATTAATGGACAGGAAATGGTGATGAGGAAAGACAGGAAGTAGAAAGAGAGATCAAAGGCCATGAGGGGCTGTTCCACAGGCAAGAGGAAGAGTAAGTTAGGCAGAGAGGGCATGCAGAAGTCAGAGTTCAACAATATGCTTTGTTTCCAAGAGATAGAACATCATAAATACACTCTACTGCAGAGTAGAGTGACTCCTGCTCTACTGCAGAGTCTATAGTGAATCAAATATATATATTAATAATTGATTATTATTTATTATTACCAATCTCTCAATTCTTCAATTCTTGATTATCATCACAATTGAACCAATAAACATATTTACAGTATATTCAGTATAATACAGACCTTGGGGTCCCTAAATAACTGACCGTATTATTCCAGATATCAAGTTATAGCGAGAATCGAATTATTGTTGTCTTGCGTAAAGCGAACAACGTGCATATTTATTTTTCCACTTTTGCTTGTTGATGACGTATGCGTTAGCAAAGACGTGCAATCCTCCAAGAGCTAATTGGTTGAGCGGAAAACATGCATTCAGTATATTTTTGTGTTTCACAGCTGGACATGAGAATAAAATGAACCAACCCATCAAAATCATAACATTGCTGTGGATTCTCGTAAAGCTAAAGTGCTGTATGGGGAACTTCGAACCTCGGGTTCAGCTTCACGCTGCTAGCTGTAACGCCACTAGCTTTTTTGCCGTTAGCTGTAACGACGTAAGCTATGAAGGCGAATACATAGGCGAGTACATAGACAAACCTTTTTTGCCGAAAAAACTGCGGTGCGAATTGGTGATTGGAACGGCTTGGATTTTGTGTGATTCTATTCAAACACTTAGTTCAAGTTGAAAAATGTAAACTTTTCCTGCAAATTTGGCTTGGCGCTTTGTCGTACAGCCCATCAAGCGTTCACTCCCTGAAGGCCATATGGAACCGCAAAATGGGGGAGAAAGTAATTGTTGCCGTTTGCGGACTCCCCGGAGCACTATTATATCTATATAATATAATATCATAAATAATATCATGCCCAAAAGCTGTGTGTGCCTCCGGATGATACCATGAACCCATAAACGACAGCGTTGGGTTCTTCCACGGGCATTTCCGAAACAAGTAAAGACTCGTAGTGGTGGTTATCTCGGCCATGGTTGACAATGAATTGGCTGTAAGAAACGCTGGCGTTCACAAGAGAGCCCCTTCCCCTCCAATATCCTTCAAAACACCTTGAAGTTTGTGGGCGGGGCAAATATTGTCTTCGCTTTTGGTGTGAACGCAAACTTACTGAGAGCGGTTACTTTGTAACACAGACAGCTGTAACGGCCCTGGCCATAACGGCCCTGGCCGTAACGGCCCTGGCCGTAACACCCCTAGCTCTGGCCCTGGCGCGCCCACCTGCTTGCTGAAGCCGGCGTCGTGCATCTCGCTGGGCGACGTGGCGCAGCTGGCGTTGGCAGACTTGGCGTGGCAGTGGTCGCGGCTGCAGTAACGGTCACAGGAGTAGTAGCGCTGCTTCTCCCCGGGGGCGTGGCGGTGCTTCCGGTCGTGGGAGCGGCCGCGCTCGTGGGCCTTGTCCCTGGAGGAGGAGGAGCTGGCCTGGGCCGGGTCCATCGGTGGCTCCCCTGGGGTACCTTCATGGTAGCGGGAAAAGATACCAATGGAGTTTCCTTTTAGCTACTGCAAATTAATTATAATTAATTATTATTATTTTAAGTTACCAAAGTTTATATTCAAGATGTGCACTTGGTAAATGGATGGTAAATGGACTGCATTCATATAGCGCTTTTTGTAACCAGTGGCAATATTACAATTACAATACAAAAACTAAAATATTGCCTAACATTTACCCATTCGTGCAATCATTCACACACCGATTGCGGCGTCAGCCATGGAAGTCGACAACCAGCTTGTCAGGAGCAGTGAGGGTTAGGTGCTTACTCAGCTAGGAGGAGCCGGGGATCAAACTAGCAGCGCCGTTTTACCTCCTGAGCTACATGCCACCCACTTCCATGCAATTTGTACTGTTTATGGATAAAGTCATATATTTTTGTTGCCTGCAATATTCAAGTTTTGTGTATCCGTACCGATATAGGATTTTTAAGGCCGATACCGATACGAATATTTTGTGATTTAAAAATCCGATATGCCGATATATTATTATTATTTTTTTATATTCATTTATCGGCCATTATAAATGCCGATACCGAATAGTTTGAAAAATGCCTAATATCGGCCGATAATATCGGCCTGCCGATATATCGGTCGGGCTCTTAATGCTTCCGATCTGGCAGTTTCTGCTGTGTCACCCAAACTGCCACTATAGGATGAGTAATGTACATCATAATAAGCAGTCAGGTCAGACTGAATGTATCATTATAAATTTGTGATGTGCTGAATGTATTGTTCCATATGAAAATGGTGATTTTGAATATTTGTCAAACATTTGCCCAAAGCGATTCGGTAGCATTGTAACCACGTCTCTCACATGTTCTCCAACCTCTAACCTTTCCTCTGATGGAGGGGGGAGAGAGGGGCTATAAATTATTGGTTTGCCTACCCGTCTCTTTGGTCTGGTTAACAAAGACCTTCGGTGTAAGACTACACTTAACACACAAACGTGCCCGCACAAACACTTACACACTTGCACACACACACACACACACACACACACACACACACACACACACACACACACACACACACACACACACACACACACACACACACACACACACACACACACACACACACAGAGCGGGTGTCTGAGATCAAACCACCAGGTTACATGAGGTGTGGGGAGAATCACTGGACCTCATGGTACCAGGCAGTAGGATGTATCTAATACATTTAAGTAGTGAAGAATACATAGTACTGGTAGCATATATAGTAGTAGTATCTATAGATATCAGTATAACCAATAAGATTAGATCCAAATATCCACAAGACAAAATTGTCAAATGTAATTCACGTTCATTAATATTGCTTTCAAGCTTGTACACAATAATATCTCATCTCATCTATAGCTATTCCTCTTAACCCTACGGTTCAAGATGATCAGACTGCAGGCTGTAGCTTATGTGTGTAGGTTGTACTTTTAGGGTAGGTCTAGCTGGAGGCTGTTGATCATCGTTGCCATGGAGACGACTTTTCATATTTAAGGAGTAAAAGACGATAGAAGTGTACTGCTGTCTGTTCAACATCTGGAATGCAGGTAGCCAGCATGGCTGCATTAAGGCAAAGTAGATACCAGCTAAAGTATCTCTTATGAGTAGACATTACAAAAACGAATGGACGCTGTTGTCCACATGTGGAGAGGTGAAACACAGAACTGATGCCTAGAGACACATCTTTAATGCCTGCACTAGTAAGTCAGTATTGGAAGCCAGCTATTGTTATCATGTTGTTAATCTATCCGTTATCCGGGATCCAGAAATCCTAACATATTATAGCAGAACTTCTGGGGGGCAGTAAACCAACTGCCCCCCATTTGAAAGGGACCCCCTTGTTTCCTGTTTCGTTAATTGGCCAACCCTTAGTTTAGAGATAACTTAATGTTGGTGAAGTTTGCGTTCACTTTTTTAACCTAATATTTGAAGTGCTTGTCAGCCATCAGACTAGATATTAATTTAAAGTCTGATTGTTGAGACTACTGTAATTCCTCTCTGGCATCCGTAGTGGCCGACCTGTAGTACTGTTAGTGGCGTGTTGTCCGCCCAGCGATCTGTCCAGGGACCTCTGCTTCTTCTCTCCCCGCTCCCGGTCCCTCTCCCGGCGGTGGTGGCAGCGGTGGTGATGGTGGTGGTGGTGGTGGCTCCGCTCCTGGCTGGGCTTCTCCAGGGTGAACTCCCGCAGATTGACCTCTGGGAGGCGCTGTGGCGCAACTGTGGAGACGGAGCGTCTCATCGGGCTGTTGTCAGGAACGGGCTGTCGCAGGTAACCAGGTGAAAGAGTCAGAGGAAGATGGCGTAGAAGAGAGAGCGAGAGATTGATTTTGACAGAGAGAGGACCGAGAGAGAGAGAAAGGGAGATTAATTATGTATAAATCTATGCATATTCTTCTATATTTCTTTCTGTTCTTCATTTTCTTCTGTATTATTTTGTATTTTTCACACACACTACTTGATATGTTTAACTCCTGCTCATATTATCAATTGTGTTTTGTTCTATGTAAAGTCCTTTCTATCTTCAGATTGACTTAATCATTCCCAGATGGAAAGTAGGGCATCACAGGAGAGGATACTTGAAAAGAGCCGCTGTGAGAGAAACTATTTCCGCAAGATAAATAAAATATCGGAATCTGAACTCTTTACTGCCGATAGGATAGGCTGTACATGAATGGAGGTGCAGACAATAATCTTTTAACTGACAGAAACAATCTCCAGGTTAAATCTATAACCAACTGACCAAAATGCACTCACAAACAACGTATAACAATGAACTAAAAGGTAATAAAGGTGCAGCAGCACATCTAAAAAGACGGATGCACACAGTTTAAATTATGTGGTGGATTTGTCTGTCTGATCCTGTTTACAGAAAAAAACCTGTAATAGAATAATGAATTCCACTAATAAGAACATTTCGCTGAACCAAACTCGTCCGCCGAGCCCAAAGCAGCACCAAGCCCGGTTGAGCCATAGGTCGGGCCAGCTGCAGAGCCTCTCCTTGAAGGTTTACAGCTGCAGGTGCAGATTAAACACCAGATGATATTAGCCTAGCATCGCCAGACGAATTGCAAACTGCAATTAGTCTGGGACCTCTCTCTGTTCATTTTCAAATTCCAAAGGGAGTCACCCACGGGCGCAGACCTTAATGCCTGGGACACGATTGGATTGACCTGCATCCAATCATAGCAACGAAACGGGTGACGCAGCACTGAGTGACGAAAAAATTGCATCTCCGTCTGGTTGGTTGCCAGGCTAGGATTACATTAGGATTACATAACTCCATACAGAGCGACCACAGAGCAGGTATGGAGACCCACGACCACAGATACGGTACCTAGGAAGGCTCCACAGTGCCATGGGGGTGTTTGGTCAGGTGTTCTGGGTTCTGACACTAAGTATAGTTCGGCTTAATAACAATGTTTGTATGTGTGTGTGTGTTAATGTTGTTCTTTGTGTAACCAGGGTAAAGGCCTTTACCCCTAAGGATAAAAGGTATATTTGTGTGCGTGTGTGCATGAGTGTGGGTGTGTGTGTGTGTGTGTGTGTGTGTGTGTGTGTGTGTGTGTGTGTGTGTGTGTGTGTGTGTGTGTGTGTGTGTGTGTGTGTGTGTGTGTGTGTGCGCGCAAGTGTGTGTGTGTGTGTGTGTGGGTACATACAGCCAGGGTCCCTGGGTGCAAATTCATCCGCTGTCCGGTCATTGAAGAAGAGGTAGGAAACGAAAGGAGCGGGGAAGGCAGGAAGGAAGGAAGGTGAGGTTGTTAACATATTCAAAAT
This sequence comes from Gadus macrocephalus, assembly GCF_031168955.1. NCBI lineage: Eukaryota > Metazoa > Chordata > Actinopteri > Gadiformes > Gadidae > Gadus > Gadus macrocephalus. The sequence goes on from NC_082387.1 coordinate 9,904,889, forward strand.
GGCAATGCCAATGGCAACTGCATATCTTTCGGATATCAAGTTCGGAGCTCTGGACCACAGGGGAGTACTCAGAGAACAACCATGGGATAGGTAGTATAGTGGGACTAGAACGCCCCCTGCTGTGTGAACTGTTTACTACACAATTCTGCGTCGGCCACCTAGGCAGAAGTGTGGTTCTCCTGGTCTTTACTCCTGGTTCTCTCCTTTCTTGATCCCTTTTTATCACTCTTTAGATCCCCAGAGGCTCTCAGCATTTGGATTGACGGATCACATGATGCCTCTCTCTCTCTTTCCCTCTTAGACTCAATGCATATCTCTTTCCCCATTTTTCTAGCTGTCTTGCTCGCTCTCCCTCCCTTCTGTTCTCTCGAGCACATGTTCTGGACAGAGGCCAGCCGAGGGGACTATGCAGTCCGGAGCTGAACTAACCGGTCTCTGTGCTTATTAGAAGGTGATGACACAGACCCGTAAGCCCCCTACTCGCACTCTCTCTTACTTTCTCGGCCACTCTCTCTCTCTACCCCTCTGTCTCTTCACCTCTCTCCCTCTCTCTCTCTTTCTATTACTCTAACTCTCTCTCTCTCTCTCTGCCACTTTCTCTCTCTCTTTCTACCCCTCTGTCTCTCCACCTCTCTCCCTCTCTCTCTCTTTCTATCACTCTAACTCTATCTATCTCTCTCGCTACATCTCTCTCTCTCTCTTATATAGTATACCAAGCCACTAACTAAGTCATCTTCTTCATCAATTATATCATCCAAGTCCAAGTATTTCTGCTTTCATCTCCCTCTTCATCCTCTAGCTATGTGTACTTTATGTACACATTCTGAGTGATGCCGCTACCAGAACCACACCATCACTACGACAGGCTGGCCGTTGTATCAAAGTAATGTCATGGCAAGCAGCAGTGTAACGCTCTCTGCAATGTTACGGCCAGCTTTAGCGCTAATGGAGAACAAAACAAAACAACAGATGCTTCACCGACTAACACACTTTAGCTTGCTCTCTACTCAGGGTTTTGCGGCTACTTTGCTTATGACCCGAAACCGTGTTAATTGCATTAGCAAATAAATTTCCTACTGGAACAACTCCCTCTCCTCAGAATGACTAAATCTGTATACGCAAGACCTAAACCCTCAAAACATTTTTCTAAACCAATGGGTGACGTGTCGCAGTCTATACTTATACTGTCTATTACCGCCTATTACCAGATCAGTTGAGGCCTTTCACATCGGTGGCCTTGGTTTTTATTCACCCTCTTATGGGTGTGGAGTGGATCCCAAGCGGAGACTTTGATTGGCTGATGACTGGAGTAGCTTCTGCTGCTTCTCATCTGAGGGCCTCTATTAACAATAACTGGCACTCCCCCGGTCCCCTGGGAGGGCAGTGGGGAATGCACTTTTAAATCGATATCACTCCTACATTGGGATTCTGGGAAAGAGGTGAAGATTTATTTGGGTATTTCAAGTGGCGATGCGGAAATGACTCTCCCTGACCTTCACTTCTTCTGTCAGTCCTTACCAGAAGAAAGTAATATTGGGTTTCATGGTCAGAAGAGGATCTCAACAAGCCAGAGTTTTTAAGTTAATGGCCTCCTTGATTGTATGATGCAGCATTTAATGTTTTTTCTAAGAGTAAGAACCAAACAATGCTTCAGTCATGGAGACATTATAGACCCCTATGTATAATGATATAACGTATATTGATATTAAGTTTCAATAAGTTAGCATAAATGTAATTGATGTGAAAATCAACTGTTGATAACGCTGTAGGTAAGATTAAAGAGCTATAATTAGAAATGGCATCGCCGTCAGTCAGCTATTAGTAAGTGAAATACGCTGCGAGAATAACCGTTTGAAGTTGACTGTTCCCATCTCTGTATGACCCAATTTAGATTTTAGACCGCTCCTGGCTTATCCTAACCATTTAGGGAATCTGATCTGGCACTGGCTCCGAGAATTCATCTGCTTGGCAATCACATGCGTGTGAAATGCAAGACTTCTCAATTGCAAAAAAACGACTTCAAAACTTGAAGTTGGAACTTTTCTGATAATAAGCTCAATATATGCCAAATGGGTGAATGAAGTGGGAGAAGTGACTGTGACACCTGTTATGTTCTATTTTTGTGCTCGATAGCCTGAAAGGAGTTTCATGGGGTAATGTTGAATATCCGTCTCTCTCTCTCTCTCTCTCTCTCTCTCTCTCTCTCTCTCTCTCTCTCTCTCTCTCTCTCTCTCTCTCTCTCCCTCTCTCCCTCTCTCTCTCTCTCTCTCTCTCTCTCTCTGTCTCTCTCCCTTTTTCTCTGCCACTCTCAAATCATACCTACAGCACCTTTAAGCTACCGCCCATGTGGCTGTCTTCTTGTGTTTCTAGAACCCTCTTTACCTGTAGTTCAGTATTGAGTCGGGGCATGGACACGGCTCTGCCCTGGCTCTGCAGCCCGGAGCCAGGTGTCCCCTGGCCGGCGGGGGCCCCGGGCCCCAGGGCCACCGGGCCCAGATCCCCTAAGCACGGCACTGCCCCTTTACTGATGGCACTAGAATCTATCTTCATCAGCTCCACCGACTCCTGGACGCACGCGCACACACACACACACACACACACACACACACACACACACACACACACACACACACACACACACACACACACACACACACACACACACACACACACACACACACACACACACTTTAACACACATGCAGACTGTCAAACTGTGCAGGCAGGTTTAGGTAGCTGAATAGGTAAAGTCCACTTGTACAGATATCAGGTATATTCTGAGGATGATCCTGAAGAGGATCTGGGTGGACACAGGTTCTATTCCCTGTGTCCATCAGATAGACTGCCAAAAATGGGCGGGTCATCCCAGGGTCATTTGAAGATAACTCCTACTGTCTGAGATTGGTTTCCAACGATTTATTTTAACCCCATAGAAAAGGAGTCCATCCATTGGTCAGTACCTGAGGGGCGGCGTCCGGCGTGTCGTCTGATTGGCCCTTGGAGAGCTTGCGTTTACCCCTCCCCCGGGGAGCGTCCTTCGTCCTCTCTGGCAACCAGGAGGAAGACTCCTGGGCGTTGACCTCTTGACCTGGCCTAGGGGGGAGTGGGGGCATTGGACACGCGGCACGCGGACACATCATAACACATTCATATTATTTAATATCTCCTCTGTTTGATGTCGTAGTAGGGAGAAGACCCTTGTTTTGCCATTGTAGTTGCAAAACAGAATTTTTTTCAGCATAGATCGACCATGCTATACTGTTTTTTGATAATAAAGCCCTTGACCTTTCAATGTATCGCACCATATACCACATTTTAGTCGCTAAAATGTTTAATATGAGCGGTGCTTCAATTCATGGCTTTAGGAACAGCTGCATGTACACATTGAGGTCCAAGCCCAATATCAATATGTTTACCATCTAGGCTGACAAACATATTTGAAATATCCCCTCCCTCCTTGTTGAAATAGAGAGCAGTTCAGACCAGCTTAGGGGAAATGCTGAAGGGATATCACGATTGTCTTGGGATCATTTTATGGGCCCAAACGCTGAGAATTTGACTACAATTTGCCGCCCAGACAAAGCTTCACGTCTCGGACAAAATGTTCCCTGACAAATCTTTCCCAAATCAGCCCCCCAGGAGCATTGTAAGAATGGACGACATACTAGGATATTCGTTTTTCGAAGGAAAAACAGTAGAAAAATAATAATTAACACAGTATGAAAATAATCAATCAGAATTGGAAATTGTTTGATATCTCCTCTCTCTCTGTGGTGAACCTCTCTCTCTCTGGTGAACCTCTCTCTATCTCCTCTCTCTCTGTGGTGAACCTCTCTCTATCTCCTCTCTCTCTGTGGTGAACCTCTCTCTATCTCCTCTCTCTCTGTGGTGAACCTCTCTCTCTCTGGTGAACCCCTCTCTATCTCCTCTCTCTCTCTCTGGTGAACCTCTCTCTATCTCCTCTCTCTCTGTGGTGAACCTCTCTCTATCTTCTCTCTCTCTTTGTGGTGAACCTCTCACTATCTCCTCTCTCTCTGTGGTGAACCTCTCACTATCTCCTCTCTCTCTGTGGTGAACCTCTCTCTATCTCCTCTCTCTCTGTGGTGAACCTCTCTATGTCTCCTCTCTCTCTGTGGTGAACCTCTCTCTATCTCTCTCTCTCTCTCTTTGTGGTGAACCTCTCTCTATCTCCTCTCTCTCTCTGGTGAACCCCTCTCTATCTCCTCTCTCTCTCTCTGGTGAACCTCTCTCTATCTCCTCTCTCTCTGTGGTGAACCTCTCTCTATCTCCTCTCTCTCTGTGGTGAACCTCTCACTATCTCCTCTCTCTCTGTGGTGAACCTCTCTATGTCTCCTCTCTCTCTGTGGTGAACCTCTCTCTATCTCTCTCTCTCTCTCTTTGTGGTGAACCTATCTCCTATCTCCTAAGAACTTACAAAGCTCCCCCGTTGGTGAGGGTGCTGACCCCCGGGCCGGGTCTGACCCCCGGGCCGGGTCTGACCCCCGGGCCGGGTCTGACCCCCGGGCCGGGTCTGACCCCCGGGCCGGGTCTGACCCCCAGGGCGTTTGGCCTGGAGGTGGAGGGGGGAGCGGAGCCCCGTGCCTGGGTCTGAAGGAGCATGCTTGGGGGATCCACGCTGTCGAGCATCATGGGAAGGTTCTTCTCCTGCAGGTGAGTCAGAGGCAGCAGGGGCTTGAACAGAGACCCCACCTTGCTCTGTGGAGGAAGGGGGAGAGAGGGAGGGGCCACATGCTGAACACACCCAGAGCAGGGAGCAGCCAGGAGAATATCCCCGCGCCCCGGGGGTCGTAGCAGGCGGGGGGACCACCCAGGGACAGAATATTCATGGTACGCTTGCAGTCATGCATGTTACATGCGTTTGAATGTGTTTGTGTGCGTGTGCGTGTGCGTGTGCGTGTGTGTGTGTGTGTGTGTGTGTGTGTGTGTGTGTGTGCGACTGTGCGTGCATCTTCCTGTGTGTGGGAAGCATCCGCATGCCTGTTTACATGGCGGGAAAATAACGATCGTCAGCCCAAAGCACATCCCCTCATGAGAGCATCCATTCTGATAT
>NC_082387.1:9912459-9927714 GCF_031168955.1 Gadus macrocephalus
GATGCTCATTAAAATGCTCTCATTCCGTTGGTAAAGCTGGGGGATAGAGGGGGGGGTGATTAAGCCATATGAGCTGAGGAACACGCACAGAAATGTCCTAATGAGTCCAAATGGGACCTTGAAAACACACTGCAACCAGCTCAGAACACAGGGCGCAAGGTTCGGAACCCATCTGCACAAGGGGATATTTAGATCGAGATAACTACAGTTTTAAATTCCATTATCCTGAGACAAAATACAATAGCAGGATGTAACCAAACTTGGTGGGGGCTGCTTTTCGATTGTTTCAGGGTGTAATATCTGGGTCAACGCCGGATTTGTCCTGAAATGACTATATTGGATTTTATTTGTAGCTTAATGAGCATCCACAGAACTAGTGCTTTGTGTATTCGTACAGCTTCGCCTGGAGCGTTGGCTATCTATAATTAGCGTACAGAGGTACACCTGTGTTTACTGTGCTGTGACATCTCTGAGGAGCTATGCTTCTGGGTAAAATAGCGAAGAAGCAAACAAACAAGTGAAACAGGTAATTGGCAAAGAACAGAACATGGGGGTCATGTGGTTAGGTTCTTTTTCGGTTTGATTGAAATGTGGCACATTGACACGCTTGCCAGGGGCGCCAGCTCGAGGCTCTTCATGATGAAGAGGGGATACATGAGGTCAGGTTATCGGGTGAAAGTCAGGTGTTCATTTGGACTGCAATTGAACAAACGAGCAGAGGGCCAGTAAATTCCAGATTCATCAGTGAATCACGGTCGGAATGAGCAAAAGATTTGGCTCCTTCTAATTTCAATTCATGGTGATGTTTACAGTTCAACGCATGTCTTGCTGCGTTATGCACACACTACACAACGTCACAACCCCCAGCTGCTCTGCCTGGTGTGTGACATCACCACCACACGACCTCTGACCTGAGGAAAGCTTGATCTCCAAGGCGGTGCGGATCAGCGCCATCAGCGTGGAGGTGAAGTGCACTGTGTTGTCGTCAGCGATGGGCATGTTCATCTTCACCAGGCGCTGAAGAAGAGGAGGAGGAAGAGGAGGTGGTGCGGGTGGAGGAGCAGGAGGAGCCGTGGCGTTGGTGGGGGTGGTTGGTGGAGGAGTAGAGGTTAGAGGTTAGACCCAGCGCCGGCAAACCTCACTGAGGTATTTAAATGAGTGTGCTGTTGGAAAGTGATGTCTCACTTTGTGTCTTGGTTTTCATAAAACTCAAACTCAAACTGTAGAACCGGTCATGCATTTTAACAATTGCAGTTCCAATTCAAAGCAATCAGGATAACAGGGTGGAAGTTGGGTGGATGGCTGGGTGGGTGTTTATAGGATTCAGTTCAGCACACAAAAAGCCTTCTCAGCAAGCATGAGGAGACAGACCACACAGTGACATCACCGCTAACGGCAGAGTCTGCGACAAAGCACAACACAAGTCAATAGTGCACCAAACCAAGGCCGAAACAGAGTGGAAGAAGAAGAAGAAGAAGAAGAAGAAGAAGAAGAAGAAGAAGAAGAAGAAGAAGAAGAAGAAGGCGAGACGCATAACCATGGCGATGCCTCGAACCGGCCCTGGAGCTCCACTCTGTTTGCCGGCCAAGGCACGGGCCGTGGAACGGGTGTCTATGTGGACCACTACCAATAGGCGACACCCAGCGGTGTCCAGGCATTCTAATGACCCGGCCGCATGTCTGCATGCACGGTACCCTGTGGGGGTTGAGCTCCGCCCGGCATGGAACCACTCGACAGGGCATCTGGCGACACGGTGCGGTGCAGATTGACGCAGAACAGGAGCTCAGTGCAACAAAGAGGACAGTGTGGAAGGCGCCAACCAAACACAAACCCACACAGGGACGCACCAGCCCGCAGTCAACCATAGAACAATAAGAGCTGCACAATTTATCAAAAACGTTCACACTGACGGTATTCTTGAGTAAGGATTGAAAGCCGGTTAATTGATGGCACTATAGTGGACGAAATGTTATTAATTGTTCATGTTTGATTTCTAAATGTTCTTTCATTTATTTGTATTAACATCAATATAATTAGTAAATTAATAATGAATGATTGAAAGATGTACTATAGTATTGTCATGTATTGTTATTTATTCTGAGGAAATCTAAATTGGAATACAATGTGTGACTATTGTGCAGCCCTGACACATACGGACACAAACAAACAAGTCCCAGGCCCGCAGACAAAAAACATAACACAAGCCCACATAAAGCACGCAGGAGCAAATCTAACATTGGTTTGACAGAGGAGATGAAAGAAAACACTATGGCTGGGGGTGAATAGCAGAGACAGACTGGTGTTTGTAGAACAGGAAAGCAACATATAAGCTACACATTAAGCTAACTCGGACAGCTCCACCAAATCAAACCACTAACTAGGCAACAGGATTTAGAGCAGTGTTTTTCAACCTGTGGTACATGTATCACCGGTGGTGTGCATGGGTACTGCAGCTATTACGTGGGATTCTCTTCAAAAATACACATTTATGTTTATAGAAAATAAATATATATATTATTATAAATGTTCTCAAGTAAAGTAAGCAGTTATTATATTATGGCTTGCTATTTCAAATATAGTGTCAACTTTTGTGCATTCCATCTTGTTTTCCATTGTAATTTTATCCATTGATGTTTTGTGTTAACTTCTGTTTGCTGAATTACCCACTAGCAGCATAGCTGTGCAGTAATGCTTGTGTTCCAAGGGGGCGCTGGCCATTTGTGCTCTAAGGGCCACTAAAGTTATCCTAAAGAGAGACTTTTCCAAGCCGATATCAAAACATTCTAAAAAAGTTATTGTAAATTATAGGCGCTGTACCTAACCAACTGAGCTTTCAGAACACGAAGCAGGCAATGCCCAACAACTGGGCACAGGTGTTTAATTAGATTACAGTAATATGAATTAAAAAAAAAAGCAATATCAAACAGTGAGATCCGGGGAACACTGCACTGCAGAGCACAGACAGCTGGCCAAAGCTCAGGCCAATGGCGATGTGGGTTGTGGATCACAGGGGAGAGCGGGGGGGGGGCGCGGGGGGGGGGGGGGGGGGGGGTAACGGGTGAGGTTGGGTTAGGAGGGGGTGAGGTTTTGGAAGAAGAGGTGGATCTACCTTGTACGCGACTCTTGGCGGGCATTTCTTTCCCAAACCTAAGGGCGGGGACATGTGGAGCAGCATCTGATACATATCAAGGTACTTGATACGCCCACTTCACGGGGTCAGGGGGCAGCCAAGATGAAGACACACACAGGGACCCAACACAGACGCATGGGGGGGTTGGAGAAGGAGGACAAAACGATGGAGGTAGAGACATGGAAACAATAAAAAAGACAGAAATCTGGCGTTAGATTTCCGACGGTGACATGTGACGGAGATGCAATCGCCTGCCTCCACCACTGCTGCAGGGCTGGAGCAGAGGTGGTGGGGTGGGGAGGAATGGTTCACTCAGGATCCCTGGGAGGAAACACAGAGATGGTGAGCTGGTCTGGAGATGACATGGGGGGAGGGGGGGGGGGAGGACAGGAAGTGGTGGGGAGGTTGTGTAGTAAGTTGGTGTGGTTCTGATATGGCCCAACCCCAGATCAGAGGGTGGTGGAGGGGTGGGTTCTGTAGGGGTGATGGGTGAGGAGGGTCGGGATGTCTGCTCTCGGGGACATGCCAGCCGACATCCCTGGATGTTTCGTTCTGCCGGATCCACAGCGACAAAGCTTTCAGTGGCCTATCCCCAACCGTTCCCGATCAGATCCTTTCTTTTGAAAACGTACGCTTGAAAGCATCTCATTTAGAGGATACACCGATGTTTTTAAAGGGACTACGGGTAAGAATCCGATATTCCTTCTCATGACTGACCACTTAGTCTGTCAGCGGAACGCAGCCTTCTTGAGCTTGAAATGTGTAATGGGTCCATTTCTCGGCAGCTAACTACAGAATTATACAAACTGGCTAGAGCTAGCTCTTATTTAGGGCTCTTAGGATTGCGATTGGAAGTTACTTCCTATTTTATGCCCGGCAAAACCATCCAGGTTCAAATACAATATAAATCTACCGACAGGTTGTTCTACACAACCTGTTCATATATTGGCAATTTTAATTGATTTATGCAAGTATAATCTTACATGTAGTCCATTTGACGGCACTTCAAGTGAGCAGCTTACGAGAGATGAGAGGTTGGGGATCAATGGCCTTGAAAGCTTTGTTTCTGATCCAGCCTCATTGACCGAGGCCAGTCAGTCTGACAGGGGTGCGGGTGCTCGTTCATTGGTGCACAGCCATTGAGAAGTACACAAAGCACCCTAGGTGACGGAGGTGGCTGGTGTAGGTTGCAAACCTTGTATGCTACCCTATTAGGGCAGTTCTTCCCTAAGCCAAGAGGGGGCGATATAATGCGCAATAAATTGTACATATCCTTATAGGAAATCCGCCCGCTGTAAAAACAAACGACAACAAGCAAACATATGAACATAAAATGTTTCAGCACTGCATTAAAAAACAACAAACAGCAACAAACAGTTGGTCCAGAGGCACTGAACAACTGGTTGAAAATGCTGTTCACAGTGTTTCATTGTACCAGTAGTGACATGGTTAGAGAAGAACGTTCAGTGGAAAAAAGAGAGACACCTGTTGTATTGGGGTCATGGAGATCTAAGACCGACTTGTGGAGATGTACACACATTTCATAGACATCCATCAAGGTAAGTGAGTGTTTGTGAAAAAATACATCAGAATGTATAGTCTATACGTTTAGTATTTGAAGGTGAAGAAGGTACCTATTGACATTGTGTATACAGACTGTAGGAACTGCTATCAGACTGTAAGTACTGTTCTCTGAGTATTGTAACTGTTTTACGAATGTATGAACGGGAATATGACTGTAGCTATGATTTTAAAGGGTGGTCTCGGACAGTTTATACAGTATACACTGTTCTTCTGACTGTAAGTCCAGCCTCGGGAGGCTGGCGTAACATACCAGGCAGCGGGGTCGTACTCGGCCCAAACCCTGATAAACTCGTCCAGGTGATGCGGTCCCAGGATGGACGAGTCTCTGGTCAGGTACTCAAAGTTGTCCATGATGACCGCCACAAACAGGTTCAGCATCTACATACACAGTTGGATTTAGACGGTACTTAGTGTATATATGGTGTTGTTTGTGACTGTAGTAAGTGTGAACAGTGTTGTTTCTTACTGTAGTTAGTGTGGACGGTGTTGTTTCCGACTGTAGTTAGTGTGAACGGTGTTGTTTGAGACTGTAAATAGTGTGAACGGTGTTGTTTTCTGACTTTAGTTAGTGTGGATAGTGTTGTTTCTGACTGTAGTTAGTGTGAACGGTGTTGTTTCTGACTGTAGTTAGTGTGGACGTTGTTGTTTTCTGGCTAGTTAGTGTGGATGGTGTTGTTTCTGACTAGTTTGTTTGGACAGTGTTGTTTTCTGACTGTAGTTAGTGTGGATGGTGTTGTTTCTGACTTTAGTTAGTGTGGATAGTATTGTTTCTGACTGTAGTTAGTATGGACGGTGTTGTTTTCTGACTGTAGTTAGTGTGGATGGTGTGGTTTCTGACTGTAGTTAGTGTGGATAGTATTGCTTCTGACTGTAGTTAGTGTGGACGGTGTTGTTTCCGACTGTAGTTAGTGTGGACGGTGCTGTTTTCTGACTGTAGTTAGTGTGGATGGTGTTGTTTCTGACCAGGAAGGAGCAGAGGAAGATGAAGGAGACAAAGTAGAAGTAGGCGAAGTCGCTGCCACACTCCTTGGCTATGTTCCCTGACCCCGGGTCACACGCCCGCCGACTCAGACACGACAGCATGATCTCATGCCAGGCCTCTCCCGTGGCGCTCCTGTTTGGACGGACAGACGGATAAAGGACAACTCGCTGATACACAGAGAAAGATAAACTACACTTAGGCACAGGCGGATATCGAGAGCTCAACATTGATCTGACTACCTGGGTAGAATGTTTAAACTATAGCTTTCAATAAGAGGCAAGGTGCAAGATGGTTATGATGTTCGACTCCCAGCAGAAAGGTAGAACAAGATGCCTCACACACACTTGTTTTTGGTGAGGTGTTTGGTGATGTGTCTGGTAGTGTGTCGGGTGATGTTTTTTGGATGATGTGTCTGGTAGTGTAGGTGATGTGTGTTTTTTGGTGATGTGACTGTCGTGTCTGATGTGTTTTCTGTGATTTTTCTGTCTATGTTATTTTAGTTTTTAGTGTCATGCGATGTGTCCCGTGAAGTTATTTTGGTGTTGAGCCCTGTGATGTGTCAGTTGATGTGTCAGTTTATGTGTCAATCAGTGTGTCTGGTGATGTTCCTGATGATGTCTTACCTGAACAGCAGCATGAGGGCTTGCAGGAAGGTGCGGAAGTTATTGTGGTGATTTATGGCCGTGTCCTCGTTGAGATCAATGTTCCCGAACACCTACACACAAACACACACACGCACACGCACACACACACACACAGCTTCATAAAGTGAATTTGTGAGAGAGTCTATCTGTTCTAAGTTAAAGTCAAAGGTTTTCGTCTCGGGAGTGTAAATATTATTTTCAAGCTGATTTGGCGATTGGCCAATTTTGTTCGTAGCCAAGGCCAAGGCTGGCTTCGCGAGTATATGAAGCAGCATGATATCAGCGAATAGACATGATATTAGTGAATCTTCTTGATATCAGCAAATCAACTTAACATCAGTGGATGAGAATGACATCAGTGAATCAAGGTCAGATCTGTCAATCCTGTTATGTGAGTTTATGGGGAGTGATAATACGTGAGCTCTCTGACCTGCATGCCGATGATGGCGTAGATGAAGAAGAGCATGGCGATCAGCAGACATACGTAGGGCAGCGCCTTTAGAGGAAGAGGACAAAGAAGTTTAAACAATTTTTTTTTACTATCATAAAATACGATCACCTCCTAATTTCGTGATACTGCAGTGGTTTTGTGGTGTGTGTGTAGAAGTCAGACACCATGGTACACTAAGGGGAATTTGTGTGTTTGCATGCAACGCAGATACGCATTTGTGTGTGTTAGTGTTAGTGTTAGTGTGTGTGTGTGTGTGTGTGTGTGTGTGTGTGTGTGTGTGTGTGTGTGTGTGTGTGTTAGTGTTAGTGTTAGTGTTAGTGTTAGTGTTAGAGTTTGTTTGTGTGTGTGTGTGTGTGTGTGTGTGTGTGTGTGTGTGTGTGTGTGTGTGTGTGTGTGTGTGTGTGTGTGTGTGTGTGTGTGTCTGTGTGTGTGTGTGTGTGTGTGTGTGTGTGTGTGTGTGTGTATACCTTGAAGGACTGGACAAAGGTCCACAGCAGGATCCTGATGGTGTAACCCTGTCTCAGCAGCTTGATGAGCCGAGCCGCCCGGAACAACCGCAGGAAGCTCAGGTTCAACAGCCGATCCTAAGGGGAGAGAGAACATAACAACACACTGTCAGACCGAGAAAGGGAGAGAGAGAAACACACCAAAAAACACTGGAGTGAGATGGAAATTCACTCACCGTGGTCTATGGGGACGGCATTGGGGCAGAAGAAGATACAAAGAGACACCCACCGACAGAGCGCGAGACAGAGAAGAGGGAGACAGAGAGACATTGAGAGAATGAGGAGGAACAGGACAGGAGAGGCAACATAACAGCAACGGTCAAATGGCACGGTGATCGCAGGCTGACAACATACACACGTCACATCGCTAACATGAATTAAACCATTTAACATATAACACAGTTAGCTGCACTGCAAATTGCATTTGAGGCTGGCTGTACCAAGCTTTTTCTCCCCGACCAATGACAATTCATGTTTGTGTGATGAATTCACGTTCATAAGATGCATCAGTGGAGTTGTTATGTGTTCAAGTTTATGAGATGCATTAGTGGGGTTGTGATTAATTAATCTTCATTAGCTGCATAAGTTGGGTTGTGATGTGTTCGTGTTCGCATCCCCCTTGCTAGACTGGTTACGCAAGCATCGCGTCACGTAGCCTTGCGCTGATATGTAAGGAAATGCTCCCACTTTAATCGCTGAGAGCTGCTACACCAAATTATCATTTATTTTTTAGCAGACCTGCAGCAAAAAGCTGAAAAAGACTTCAATTCTATCTTTACCCCCGTCGACACGGGCCTCTATGAATAAACAACTGTCGTTATATAGCCCCCCCAATATAACTACAAGCCTGTGACCCTCCGCAGACAATGCACCTCTTGATAATTCACATCCTCACATCAGTTTAGATTTGTGATCATGGACGAGGTGCTGTTGATAGTCTAGGTGGAGATATACAGTGAGGTCCTTGACCCCAGACATTCTTTAGAGAAGGACCACGGAGGAATTTGGTTGGAAGTTTGGTTAGCCCGTTAAATGACTAAATATGTACTGTATGCGTTATCCATTTGCATGATTGTTTGACACAACATGAATAAACATATATAGCTGGGCACTCAAAGTTGTCTATTCTATTCCTCCTACACGCTCCTCTTGCTCCTGAGGAGACACTGTTACGTGTCCTGTGAAGCAGGTCGTAAAGGAAACGCGGCAATATGCGAAGCGACGCACGGGACGTGACTCAATACAATGCAGCACGACGCGACGCCTCCTTGCTCAGTTTAGCCCCCCCGGGGTAAGGTGCAGGGGTTGGAATGCATTGATGTTTGTGTGTTGCGTTCGGGGGGGTCTCGCACGTTGATTTCTGTGACCAGGATGTCTGTGATGCTGCCAAGGACCGTCACAAAGTCGAAAATGTTCCAGGCGTCCTTCAGGTAGTTCTGGGGTGGGCGGGAAAACAAACAACAACAAACAACAATGAAACCAAAAAACGTCATTCTGGTTAAAGAATACAAACAATCTGATTTACTGCAGGACCAGTGGCATCTCTGGTGGTGAGATGGAAACATGAGATGTCACTCATCCTCCAATGAGTTACATCACTTTGCATCAATTTGAACCAATCAGCAAATAAGTATTTGCGTAGCCTGTGATTTGTGCCTCTTACATTTGATCAGTTCAAATTAAAGTACATTACACACATTAAAGAATGTACACGAAGAACCCATACAGAAAATGGAGAAACTTAGAGAATACACATTTAGCAACCTACACAGCTTTGACGCAGGCGCCAATAGCATTAGCTCTTAGTAGCAGATTTAGACATTGCATAAAATAATTCCTTCAGTTTCAAAACTACCCCCTTACATACTACATCTACTTCAACCATGTTGAATAATTCATCTCTGAGACGGGACTGACCAATGGGCCGAAGGCGATGATTTTGAGGATACATTCCATTGAGAAGAGGGCGGTGAAGACGATGTTGAGGTTCTTCAGCATGGCCTCGTAGAACGGAGGAGCTCCATGGAACTGGTTTCAAGTGTATTTGTCATATGGGTATTAAAATAAAAGGTAGAAGTCATGAATGGCTTTGAAATGCTTTCAGGCATCTGTGCAACAGGTAACAAACAAAAAGTGTAATAAAAGATAAAGATAATATACACAATAAAGAAGTTTTAAAATAAGCAGACACACTATAAAGTGCAAACTGTTGGCAATAAAATATTGTATAGCAGATGCTAACTAGAGGCACAGGAGAAGACGGAGTGATTCCATTTCATCATTATTTCACCAAGCCCAATCCTTGTAATGTTAATGGCATCCTTGTCAGTCAAAATGAAGCTCTCTTTTGCTGCCGGCAGCGTCGTGCGTTAAAGATGGATGAGAACACATCTCTTATTTATTTCACCGAGGTGTCACAGAGCTTTGCCTGGTCAGGACCTTCAGCAGCTGCTAAATAAAACCCTCCCGGGCAGTCGGCGCTATGCATGATTGAAAAGCCCCGTGTGTGTTTGGCCTTGAGACGGAGTTGGAGCCGTGTGTGGACGGGAGGTGTACCTTCATCATGAGCACCACGGTGTTCAGGGCGATCATGATCATGATGGAGTACTCGAACGGCGGCGACACCACAAACTTCCACATGCGGTACTGGAAGGAGTGCGTGTTCTGGGGCATGTAGCGCGTCAGCGGCTTGGCGTTGATGGCAAAGTCGATGCAGGCCCTCTGTGACAAGGGAAGCAGGGGAGCCATTCAGGGGGACACGTTTGTGCATTTAGAATAGCAGACAGCTTCATCAAAGCGGTTATCAAGTGAGGCAGGTGATTTGTTTAAGAAGAAATTTGTGTCATATTTGTTGAAATTGTCTTAACATCCCTGACAGCAATTAATTAATCAAATAGAAATCCACTATCTAAGGCCAATGCAGGCATGTAATAAGCACATTTATTGAACCTATTCACCTGAATGAAAGGTTTTGATGGCCTCCCTGTCTTTCTTCCTACCTACCCGTTACCTGTGAGCACTCTGCCCGGGTTCTCATTGTGCATAACCAGGGTCTTCCATGAAGCATGGCAGACCTATTGCTAAAACTAGCAAGCTAGAAATGGGTTTTGGGGGAGTGGCTTTGGGTGGAGATCTGAAGGGAGGGATTCGATTTTTCCGTTCTCTTTTTCATTCAAAATCTAGTTGACTCCGGCTCTGGTCTATTGCCTAACCTCGCTTCAAGGAGAATCCATTTATATTTAGTCAATTAGCATAGGCTTTTATGTAATGCCAAAAGTGAAGCTAAAACACAATCAAAATTGGAGAAATGACTTGAATAAATCCAAAGTTCTGCACAACCAAGTTTCTGAAAAATCAACTGGACAGAGAGTAACTATCGGAACTTGAACCCGAGGTCAGCAGAATTTCAGTCAATTTATCGTTTATTTATTAGGATCTCTACGCAGAATCCCCAAAATGGAATCATAAGTAGAAGCAGCGCGGCCATAGACGCCCACCTTGGTCCTCTGGTGGCTAGTCCACGCAGTATAAGTATAAGTTTAATTAATTCACATCTAGCTCTCGTACCCTGGGGCCAGCTGGCTGAGACAGTGCAGTATAATGATAGCGGTAGATAGTGCAATGTTTGTCAAACTCTACCTCATTCTTCTCCAGGCTGCACTCAGACATCGCCTTGTCTCCCTGCTCCTGAAAGGTGATGATGATGAGGGCCACGAAGATGTTGACGAAGAAGAAGGGGAAGACGACAAAGTACACCACGTAAAAGATGGAGATCTCTATCCGGTAGCCCGGGCTCGGACCCTGGTCCTCAAACGTGGCGTCCACAGAGTGCTTCAGGACCCTGGTGAGAGAGAGAGAGGGAGAGAGAGAGAGAGAGAGAGAGAGAGAGAGAGAGAGAGAGAGAGAGAGAGAGAGAGAGAGAGAGAGAGAGAGAGAGAGAGAGAGAGAGAGAGAGAGAGAGAGAGAGAGAGAGAGAGAGAGAGAGAGAGAGAGAGAGAGAGAGAGAGAGAGAGAGAGATTCAACATTACCCCATGAAACTCCTTCAGGCTACTTCAGGCTATCGAGCACAAAAAACAGAACAGAACAGGTGTCACAGTTACTTCTTTCACTTCATTCACCCATTTGGCATATATTGAGCTTATTATCCACCTATCAACACTCTGTTGATAGGTGTTAGGGTTGTTTAGAGTTAGGGTTGGGTTAGAGTTAGGGGTGGTATAAGTTTAGTGTTAGGTGTGGATTTAGTTAGGTTAGGGTAAGTTTAGGGTTATGCTAGGGTTAGGTTACATAAGGTTAGGGTTATGGGTTATAAAGTGATCTCTTTAACCATTTGTGGAATCATGAAGTCACCATGAAACAGACATTGAAAGGGAAAGGGCTGTGCGTGATACATCATCATAATTTTTGGGTAATTTTTAGGTTTTGCTAAAAACAACATTGCAGGAATTGGCGGTGACAAAAAGAGACAATCTGTCACAACCATGAAATGATAATGAATCCAAAAATGTGACGATAATGTAACATATTTGTGTTTGCCTTCATGGTAAAAGCAGAATAATTAGTGGTATCTAGTAAGATAGACATTGTATCTACATATTAAGTGCTGGCACAGCTCCTTTACAGGTTAGATCACAGACCAACAGGAGAACAAAGACAACTCTTGTAGAGACGTAATAAGCATGAGATTAGTGTTCAGCGCTTGTTATCAGCGCTAATTAATTAATAAATCCACTCACTGCTGACCATGAGCAAAGTCGCTTGAACTTCACACAGCCCAATAAATTTTAACGCTGACATCAGAAACATTCAATCACACCTCATTCGTCATCTGTGAAACATTTAAATTTGTTTGAGATGCTAACTAAGTAATGGCATATTTATAGAGCCCTTCAAACAAAAGGCCATTCACAGTGTTTTACAACCGCAGGAATACAAATGTTAAACCCCAGGCAAAAGGTGTTGACATGTTTGATATGCTATGCTAGCAGATTTTGCACCGATTTTTTGCCTATAGAACATATAAAGCAGCGATGTCTGGAAGGGTGTTGTTATTGGCCTTTATAAAACAGTTGTTGAACACTCAATTCTGGTCGGTCAATAACATTCCAAGGTTGTGCATTATTCTTCAATAACAGGACACCCTTGCATTTAAAAATGTGCAAATCAATGCGCTATTAAAAACAACAGTCAAATAGAGCCATCGACCAGATGTTTAGTTTTCAACGCATAAACCGGTATGCTCAAAGCACAGCGGGAAATATTTTCAATTCCGCTTATTAAGTGATCAAACCTGATAATATGATAGATGAAAGTAATATTTAATTGGGGTGTGAGGTGAGCGGGGCTTGGCGTCTGCTGCCGACAAGGGGCGGGGCAGCTTGTTGCAGTAACAGACGAAGCTCTGGGTGGTTGCTTAACGAGGTAAATTAATGTAAATACTCATTATGTTGTGCTCCAGCCCACAGTGAGACTGGATTTATACGATAAACTTCCAGTGTGTCGGCAGGACACTACATTGTTTGCCAATCCCAAGCATTCTCCTTGCTATAAATAACACAAATAATACCCAATGATAACCAATATTGCATCACCACCCCCATCTTACAATATTTTACAACAAGGTGACTCAACGGCATGGTTTACTCCTTATATAGCAAGCTGTGGCTCAACGGTTCTAAGTTATAAAAGCTACAAACAATAGTTTAACTTTAGGAATATTCTTCGTCATCGATGCTGGTCAGCGTGCTATCCCCCCTTTGCGTGAGTGGCAGCAGAGACTAAAATGTACCCCACGCCCACACTGATCTTACGTTGGCCAGCCCTCTCCGGTGGACACGGTGAAGAGGGTGAGGAAGGCCCACAGCACGTTGGTCGTAGTGGAACTCGTACTTCTTCCACTCCCTCGGCATGGAGGCCACCTCGTCCTTATCGTAGTCCAGGAACTGACCTCTGGAGAGGAGAGGGGATAGGAGATGAGGAGGAGGAAGAGAGGAGGAGAGGGGACAGGAGGAGAGGAGAGGAGAGGGGAGGGGAGGAGAGAGGAGGAGAGGAGATGAGAAGAGCGGAGGAGAGGAGAGAGGAGGAGAAGAGCAGAGGAGAGGAGAGGAGAGGAGAGAAGAGGAGAGAAGAGGGGTGGAAAGGAGAGGAGATGGGAGATGAGGAGAGGGGATGGGATATGAGAAGGAGGAGAGGAGAGATGAGAGGGGAGAATAGAGGAGGAGATGAGAGGAGAGGAGGAGGAGAGGAGGGGAGGAGATGAGGACGGAGAAGAGAGGAGAGGAGAGAAGAGAAAATGAGAGGAGGGGAGAAGAGGAGAGGGGTGAAGAGGAGAGGAGAGGGGAGGAGAGGAGATAAGATGAGAGGGGAGATGAGAGGCGGAGAGGGGAAGGGAGAAATGGAGAGGTGGGAGAGGAAAAGGGAAGAGAGTAGAGGAAAGGAGGGGGAGAGACAGGGGGAAGAGAGGAATTTATTTGTTTTAAACAGAAGAGAAGGAAAGAAGAGAAAAGAGAGGAGAAGGAAATAACCACCCAAAAGGTGAGGATAGTAGAGAAGAAAAAGAGGACAGGAGAGTATTTAATGATGAAGTGTAGCACGAGGAGCTAGGGAGGGGTACCACCGACCTGCAGTCCTTCTCCAGGCCCTTGGACTCGTCGGTGCAGTAGAAGAACTTGCCTTGAACAGCTGCACGGCAATGACGGCGAAGATGAACATGAAGAGGATGTAGACGATGAGGATGTTCAGCACGTTCTTCAGAGAGTTCACCACGCAGTCAAACACCGCCTGGTGGACACACACACACACACACACACACACACACACACACACACACACACACACACACACACACACACACACACACACACACACACACACACACACACACACACACACCGCACACAAAACATACAAACACAAGATACATTAGTAAAGGTTGCATACATTTTGTAAGGAGATGTTTATCTATGTAAATTGCTTTGCAGGTATGCATAAGCCTATGTAAGATGTTTATTACTCTCTGTTTTTCCATTCTGAACCTGGCTTGAGCTGAGCAATTGTAGCAAATAATTTACTCTGAGATCAATCAGAATCGATTGAGCAATCATACACAAGACCAAACACAAACACACTTGAGACAAGAAACCGAAGTCAATATATGCAAATATTTAAACATAGACAAACACGTACACGTGTGTGTGTGTGTGTGTGTGTGTGTGTGTGTGTGTGTGTGTGTGTGTGTGTGTGTGTGTGTGTGTGTGTGTGTGTGTGTGTGTGTGTGTGTGTTTTCGTGTGTGTGTGTGTCATTGTGCACAATGTGTGTAGTGGATGTTTGGTGTATACCTTGAGTTTGGGAGGCGCTTGATGGTCTTCAGAGGGCGAAGGACTCTGAGAACTCGGAGGGACTTGATGGTGCTGATGTCTTTCCCTTTGGTCCTCTGGAGGTAAACACACAGAATGAGATCCAGAACCCCTAGAACTCACTAGAACCCCTAGAACTAACTGAAACTAACTAGAATCCCTGGGGCTCACTAGAACCCCTAGAACTCACTGAAACTAACTAGAACCCCTGGAGCTTACTAGAACCCGTAGAAATAACTGAATCTAACTAGAACCCATGGAGCTCACTACAACCCCTAGAAATTGCTAGAACCCCTGGAACTAAGTAGAAACCATGTAACTCACTAGAACCTGGAGAACTCAGTAGAACCCCTGGAATTAACTAGAACTTACTAGAACATGTATAACTCTACAGATCCATTTGAACTCCCAAGAACCCCCTAGACCTACCTAGAACCCTTTGAACTGAAAGGAACTAACTTGATCTCACTGGAAACCCTGGACCTCACCAGAACCCCTTTCACTACCTAAAACCCCTGGAACTCTCTACCCGCAAACATTGAAGGTTTCAAAGTCTTAACAGAACAATCAAATAATAAATAAATGATGTGTCAATAGGTTT
>NC_082387.1:9927814-9930314 GCF_031168955.1 Gadus macrocephalus
TTGTAAGTAAGTTAGGTGAAGAATAACACAATGCTGCCCGAACTGTAAACCTTATGAAATCATTCCGGGAAACAAGTAAATTAAAGCCATTCTCCCAGTAGTGACTGTTGGCCCTACCTGTTCCCGTTGGTCTGGTCGTGCTCTGCCGCCTCCTCACCCTCTGAGGCGCCGGTGTGACCTTTGACCCCGTGCCCACGCCGTCTCCTCCTCTCCCCGTTGGTCCTGCACTCGCCCCGAGAAACCCTTTCCCCGTCCCGTTTGGAGTAACCTCGGCCCTCCTTGTGGTGCGACCGCCGTTCATCCCTTCCTCCTCCGCCCCCTCCCTCGCCAACACCGGTGCTGAGCAGCGTGCCGTTCACCTCCCGGGGCGTCCCGTGGGAGTGGTGGTGGTGGTGGTGGTGGCTGTTCTCCCTCTCGCCCTCCAGGACCCCCTCTCCTCCCCCTCCTCCTCCTCCTCCTGCTCCTCCTGCGTCTCCTCCACCCCCTCCTTCGTCCACTGAGCTCTGCTGCTGGGGGAGGTGGTGTCGCCGCCAGCCCCCCTCTCTGCTCCGGGACCTGCTGTCGCTCTTGCCCTCCTTCCCCCGGCACCCGTTGTGCTCTTTGGCGCGGCTGTGGTGCACGTGGTAGCCCCCCTCCCTGGACACATCCCCGTTCTCGTTGGGCTGCTCCCTGTCCCGCTCCCGGTGGCGGTGGTGGCGCCGGCCCGGCTGGCTCGCCGCCGCCGTCGTCCTCGGGGCGTCGGGGGCAGAGCCGTCGGTGGTCTGCTCCCCGTTGGTGTGGATGGGGGCTTCGCCGGGTTTGGGGTGGTGGTGGTGATGGTGGCGTTGGTGGTGCTGGTGCTGGGCGCCGTTGCCGCCGTTGCCGCCGTTGCCGCCGTTGCCGCCGTTGCCGTTACCGGAATGACCTGCGGCGGGCGTGGCGGCGTCGTCCCCGTCGCCGCCGGCCTCCACCACCAGGGGGCGGTCCAGGTGGGTCTTCGTGTTGGGCTGCAGGTTGAGCGCGGCGGAGATGCGCAGGCGGTCCTCCGGCTCCAGCTCGTTGTACAGCGCCTCGCAGCTGGCCCGGTTGTGTCGCCGGCAGCTCCTCCACCCGCTTGTCCCACACCGACTTCAGCCGCAGGGACTTCTGCTGCTCCTTACTGGGGGCGGTGGAGACGGGAGGGATGCCCATCAGAACAAACAAGACATTCAGACGGTGAAATGTATTGATGGGTCTGTTTCTACCCTCCTGAGTACGATGGCTTTACGCTTATTGTGATAGTGAACCGGAATTGTTTTTGAACGCAAATTGTGTTAAAGCGATGAAAATCATCATTCTTTCCCAAGATTTCAATGATGTCAATTTTGATTTACAATAAGGCATGAATCAACCAGGATATGTACTTAATGGCAGAAATCAATTTAAGTGGAGGAAAATCATCATTCTTTCCCAAGACTTCATGCTGTCAATTGTGATTTACAATGAGGCATGAATCAACCTTGATATGTCCTTAACGGCAGAAATCCGACGAAGAATTGACGCACAGTGATAGCCCAATGAAGAAAAGAAGAGAAGGAGTGGGCACGACAGACAGAACTGATCCTTGCATGCTGGAGTGATTTACAGAGTGACCAAGGGAGAGACTGGAGAGTGACCAAGGGAGTGAAAAAGTGAGTGACCAAGAAGCAAACAAGATTGATAAACATGAAATTACAGTATTAAAACTATAAAAACTGTCAAGGGTTTTAGCTCCAGGAGAGGGAGCTAGTTGATGGGATGTCTCCTCTCCTACCCCCACTAAGAACGACAGGGGGATGTCACAAAAAAGTATCCATGCATCTGTCTGATTCCATTAGCATTTTACTAAATCAACAGCTTTCTGACAAACAGATTATTTTAATGATTGCCAGCTCATAATAATCAGCACTTTGAAATGAAGAATATATTACACATTTATGATGTTGTGTCCATCTTAAAAATGTTAACGAACAGATTTATATCTCAAGTTCATAAAATTGTCATAAAATCGTCAACACCAACGACATCTGCTGCTCCTGTTACAGAACCACATATAAAGTTTGATAAAATCTGGCTACTCTAAACACCAAAAGCACCTCAATGCAACATGGGATGTTTAACAGGGTGATTGGATGATTATAACATTCTGAGGTTCAGTGTTCTCTGTCGACTTTGAACATCTCTCAGAATAGTGATGAAGGTGAACCATGTCCATGAAGTCATTTCCAATGGTTATACGGCGTTAGCATTAAAACATGTAGCAATCGTGAGTTTTCTAGCGCTCTGTTTACCTCAGGTAGTGATGGGCAGGGGTGCACACATAACTCCTAGCCACACATACAGGGAGCCACGAGGAGACACAGAGGGGGAGAGAGACTTAGCAGAGAAGCTTTTCAACGTGACAGAAACAGGTTAGGCAGACGATAAGACGGCACAGACTTGACAAGGTCAGGCACAGCACTCAAGACACGACACAAAACAGCACATCATAAACTAGGGAGAA